>NC_069502.1:1026631837-1026836837 GCF_027579735.1 Bombina bombina
ATAATATTAGAAATTATGTTACAAAAAGAGAAAATACATATTTTAAATATACAATTTTATTACTATGAGGACATTTTTTTTCCTCACATAAGTAAAACAGTATGGGCATTGGAGATAAATCCTAATTTGTTTGTAGCCATATCTTATTACAACATGACTAACACGTTTTCATGTATATGAATCAGCTACCATTTTATATGTAAAAATATTTTTAAATAAAAAAATGAAAATGCTTTTTGAATTTAAACTGATGCAAACAGGAAGTGCAAGTTTGTATATAATTGATCTCTAGGTTTTAATAAAAAAAAACCCACATGAAAAGAAATATGTTATATTTAGCAGAGCATGGGCCTTTAAACACTCACTGCACACTCCTAAGTCTACCTAGCTTTGCCCTTGAACTAAGGTTACTAAGAGAACAAAGTACATTTCATTATGCAATTAAATTGGAAATGTTTTAAAATTGAATGTTCTTTCTGACTTATGAACATTCATTTTTTACTTTTATGTCCCTTTACATGTGTATTGTATTCTTCATTTCCCTTTTCCTTTAACAGTAAAAATCATTGGCCTTTTTTATGAACAGCCAACCTAATAATGCAGATCTCCAAACTGTCCTGTATTTTGTGCGATATTCTCAATTTTGGAGCTCTGTCGCATTGCTACACTTTCCCATCACCCCCTTCCCTATAAATGTTCAACTTTCAAAAGGTGGAAAAAAAAAATCAAAAAAAAAAATCAACATAGGCATTGCCTAAATAAACACTTGAGAAATCATAGCGTGCTGGTTAAACAGCTATCATGATGCAATTGCAATGGACTTCATAAAATAGCTCAAGTCTAAAAGAAAGAAGAAAAGAAACAAGTGTTTGTTTTCAGTTGAATTCCCTGCAAAAAATCATTCTTTATCCATTCCAGGGATATTAAAACTTAGACTTTTCCTGCAGAACATTTTCATTAGACAGAGAAATCATTTTCCAGTGGAGTGCAATTTGCTCATAACAGTGAGGGTTCTTGCATATTGGAAAATTGTCGCTACATGAATTTAGAGTAATGGACCGGCCAAGTTACCACTATAGGAAAATAATGCAACTGAAATGCTTAAAAGTAAGAAATTAAATATTGGATATTATGAGGATCCTTGGATTTTTTTTTAAATATGTTTTATTGAAAAACTCAAGTTTTGTATACAACATGTAAAATTTTCACAGTTATGTTTTCCAGTCTTTGCCTTTTTCTTTTTTTTTCCCCCTTACCCCCCTCCGACTTCTCAGTGTTGTCCTTGGCAGCTTGTGTCATTGTTGTAGATACTGCTAAGTTTCGCAGTTCCATCATAGAGTCTGAGTCCGTATAGGCCTTATAGCCTGGCAAATATAATCAATAATACTTGGTAAAGATGCTAGCTTGTATTTAAACAAATATAAAGTTTCATATAAAAAGTAAAACAGTGTGTAACCTCTGCGTGGCACCATGAGAAGGAAAAGGGGTCATAGGTTCACCCGTGGAAGGATTTTTACATGCAATTGCTTCTGCACAGTTAGTGGTCCCTTGTTTCCCGGGTCTGTCATTGTGTTTTACGCGTTTTTGTGTCTTATCCCTACTTAGCCAGTGGGGAGATGTGTTATACAAGTAGTCGCGTCTTTTGTCCTGAATTGTGGTGTGTCTGCGTTGTCTAATATCAGTGGTCTGTGTTGCGCTGTTCCCATTGTTGCAACATTAGTTCATGTATGTCTGCTGTGCCATGTTGTATGTGGTGGTACCTCTCTAAGTGCAGTAATGTTTTTACTTGGTTTTCCCATTCCTCTATGGATGGTGTCGTCTTTGTTTTCCAATACTTTGGGATGAGCATTTTGGCACTATTCAGCATGATTAGGAGTAAAGCCTTGTTCTGCTTAGTCTCTAACTTAGGTAGTGATAGAAATAGAATCGTCTTTGGACTGTTTTGTAACGGTTTCCCTATTATGTGTGCAATCTGTGTGAAGACACCTACCCAGTACGTGTCGAGTTTAGGGCAAGACCACCAGATGTGTGTTGGTGTGCCCTCCTCACCGCAGTCTCTCCAACATCTCCCTGAGGCTGTCTTATATATGCAATGTAACCTACTGGGTGTGAGGTACCATCTTGATATGAATTTATAGCTTGCCTCTTGTACTCGTACAGAAACTGAGGCTTTCTTGGTAATTTGGAACGCAGTGTACCACTCTGTATTCTCTATCTCCATTTGTAATTCTTTTTCCCATGCCTTCACATATGTGGGGAGTGTGTTGGCGTCTTCCAATAGTAATAATTTATATGTCAATGAGATGGCATGAGACATGGGAGTGACTCGGGTGCACAGGGTTTCAAAGACCGTTTTCTGTCTTGTAAATGAGCCCCTGGAATGGTGTGTTGCAAGGAAGTGATTAATCTGTGAGTGTGCTAACCAGTTCAGATGCGCCCCCAATGTTGTCTCTTGAATGTCTGCTAATGGTGCGAGTTTGCCTCCTTCCAAGAGGGAGGAGATCGTCATATCACCAAAGGAGGACCCTGGTTCTATGTCCCTTAGCTTATAGTTCCAAGGTATTTCAGGGTTTTGGTACAATGGGGTTAATGGTGCATGGGTGGAAGAGATAGTTGTGGAGGTACGTTGGAGTTTATCCCAATGTGAGTAAAAGTCTATTAGTAATGGGTATGTGGATGTGGCTTTGGCTCTATGTTTCTCTGGGGCCCACGCCTGAAGACCTGCATTTCTTGTGTTAAGGATGTCACAGTCCAGTTGTACCCACTTCTTGTTGGGGTCGTTATGGCACCAGTCTAATAGTCTCTGTAAGATGGTGGCTTGTTTGTAGGTGGGAATGTTTGGGACTCCCAGACCTCCTCTGTCTCTTGGGAGGTATAAGGTTCTCTTTGCTATCCTTGGCCTAATGTTTCCCCAGATGTAATGTTCCAGTATGCTTTGTAGTTTATGTAGGTAATTTGTTGGCAGTGGGATTGGGGTAGTCTGGAGTAGATATAATATCCTTGGGACTACGTTCATTTTGACAACGTTAATTCTCCCTACCCATGAAATTGTCTTCTTTTTCCAATTAGAAAGATCTGACACCAGATTGTGTTCTAGTGCCTTGTAGTTAGCTTGAAATAGTACCTGTGGGTCTGGTGATAAGTGTATGCCTAGATATCTCATTGTTGTCTGTTGTGTGCGGAGTGGGCAGTCCTGAAGTATCTCAGATAAAGAGTCGGGATCATATGTAATATTTAATAGTTCAGACTTGGTTGTGTTAAGATGAAAATTTGATACCCGTCCATAGTCACTGAACACCTTCAGGACCCTGGGCATAGAGGTTTCCGTTTCCGTCAATGTAAGCAGGACATCGTCCGCGTAGAGTGCTAGTTTGTGTTCAGTCAAGTTTATGGGGATATCAGCGTGTCCTCTCTTATTCTCTGTGCCAGTGCCTCTATTGTTATGGCGAAGAGAATTGGTGAGAGGGGGCAGCCTTGTCTCGTGCCATTGTGAATGTAGAACCTGTCAGATAGTAGACCGTTTACTTTGACACGCGCTGTTGGGCATTCATATAGTGTGAAGATTTGGGAGATAGTGGAGTTGCTAAATTTCATTTTATGTAGAACCGCTTTTAGAAAAAGCCAATGTACCCTGTCAAAGGCTTTCTCTGCGTCTGTCGACACAAAGATTGACGGGATTTTGTGTAGCTGGACATAGTTCATTAATTGCAGTGCCTTTAAGGTGTTGTCCCTCGCCTCCCTCCCAGGGACAAAACCCACTTGGTCCGGATTAATCAATGTGGGCAAATATTTATTAATTCTATTGGCCAGAATCTTAGCAAAAATTTTGATATCACAGTTTAGGAGAGAAATGGGGCGGAAATTTTCTGGTTTATTTGGGTTTTTGCCTGGTTTAGGTAAGACTGTGATGTAAGCCTCTAACATGTTGTCTGGAAAACCCCCCTCCTCTAGTAATGAGTTAAATAGGGATATTAGTGGCGGTATAAGATGGTGTATGAAGGTTTTATAGTATTTAATACCCAGGCCATCCGGTCCTGGGCTCTTGCCGTTTGGCATGGACTTAATGGCGGCTGCAATTTCATCTTTTGTAATTGGTACATCTAAAGCCCCGGCGCTTTCTGTGTCAAGAGTGGGTAGTGTCACCCCTTCCAGATAGTTGTCTATCTCTCGTAGGTCACAGTCGTTGTGTATATTGTACAGTTTTTCGTAGTACTGCCTGAATGTCTCTGCTATTTGTATGCTGTCCCTGTGCATGTTTCCCATTGTGTCCGCTAATTCGTGTACATGGGTTGTTAGTTGCTGGCGTTTTAATGCCTTGGCAAGCGAGGACCCTGATTTGTTATTTACGTCGAAGTATTTTTGTTGTAGTATCACAGCTTTGTGCTGGTATTCCTTGATGTAATGGTTGTTAAGCTCATGCCTAGCTTTGGTTAAATTTTTTAGATAGATTGTGGAGGTCGGGTGTTGTTTATGTTGTGTCTCCCAGTATCTTATTTGAGAAAGGGTAGAGTTTATGAACTGTCTGTCATTTTTTATTTTTCTCGCTTTGTGTTTGATGAATTCCCCCCTGATTACACATTTGTGCGCTTCCCATGTTGTTGCCATTGATGTGTCTGTGGGTGTGTTTTCCCTGAAGAAATGTCCCAGTGTTTCGTCAACGTCCGTCTGGATTAATGGGTTAGCTAGCGCAGTTTCGTCAAGTCTCCACATAAAGGGGTGTGGTGGTATGCTTGACCATTTGATCACGCATTTTACTGGCGCGTGGTCAGACCATGTTATTGGTAAAATTTCAACTTTGTCCACCATAGTCAATCCGATCTGGTCTGTCACTATGTAGTCAATTCTAGTGTAAGTGTGGTGTGGGTGTGAGTAGAATGTGAAGTCTGAGGTGTCTGGGTGCTTTGTTCTCCAGATGTCATGTGTCTTTAGCATTTGCAGTTGGGAGTTAATGGATTTTATGACTTTCATCGGTGTGCTCGTCCTCCCTGTCGATGTGTCTCGTGAGGGGTCTAGTGGCAGGTTAAAGTCGCCCGCGATAAACAATACCCCTTTCATATGTTCCAGTAGTAACTGTGTGACCTGTCTGAAAACTAGGTGCTGTCCCTGATTGGGTAGGTAGATATTAACCAGCGTAACATATGTGTTGAAGAGGAGCCCTGTCACTATCAGATATGTTCCTTTGGTATCTTTGATGACATGTTTCGGTTGAAAGAGTACTGTATTTTTGAGGAATATACCTACTCCTCCTTTCTTATTTGGCCCCGAGGCCAGGAAAAAGGTCTTATATTGGTTGTTCATGTACTTGGGTTCCCTCCCTTTTTTAAAATGCGTCTCTTGTATGAAGAGTATGTCACCTTTGGTTTTGTGCAGTTGGTGGAACGCTATTGACCTTTTTTCAGGGCTGTTAAGACCCTTGGCGTTTATAGATACTAGTGTGAGGGGTTGCCCCTGTGGGTTTCTCTGGTCTGTCATGCTATTCTTTCCGCCTATCTGATGTGTGTGGGTCAATACTACGTGGGAGCTTTCGTCTGTGTATGTGGGGTGTATAGTACCTTTTTGTAATGTGTACCTGTGGTCGGGTCCAAGTCTGGTATTTAGATGCGTCTACTTCGTGGAAATGAGAGTTCGGTGGTTCGTGTAAGCAGAGTTGATGTGTCTGTGCGGGGAAGATGAGGTGAAAGGGAGCTCAGATGGTGCCACAGGTGAACCTGAAATAAATTGGTATGAGGTTAACTTGTACTGCAACAATGAATTAACAACAGGGCAACAGTATTAATCAACAAACAGTAATAACAAGCTGAAATGAATTGAAATAACAAGATAGGGCTATATCCCTACCCCTAAGCCCGGTAGAGCAAACATTAATATAGAATATACGACCTTTAGCCATTTTTGACCATTATGAGTCCTCTCATGTCGGCGCGTGCCCTCTATCTGATTGCTTGCAGGAGTCCATTAAATGTGGGCACGCGTTCGGCACGTTAGATCTTTTTTCAGTTTCTGTCCTTGACTTTCTCTCTGAGGGTGATAAGGATCTGATGCGTGTTCTTGGAGTTGTCACATTTTCTTCATCTGTATGCTCTGGGTGTGGGATGTTAATCCGTAAGGATTCGCAGAAGTGTGGCAGGTCTTCTCTGGTTTTATACACCGCAGTGGTGCCGTCTCTTGTAGCGATGATGCTGACTGGGAATCCCCACCTATAGGGTATCCTCTGTGATCTTAGAGCAATGGTAATATAGCTGAGATCTCTTCTTTTTTGCAGAGTTGTTGGGCTCAGGTCAGCAAAAATCTGTATGCAGATGCCCGCATGTGTAAAGTCCTGTTTTTGTCTGGCAAATCTGAGGATGTCTTCTTTGTCTTTAAAATGCAGGAGTTTGAGAATGACATCCCTAGGAGGTGCTTTAGGTGGGGGTTTGGCTCTTAGGGCTCGATGAGCTCTTTCTATTGGGACCTCAGGTGCGCCGTTATCCCCCTTAAGGGTCCGGAAAAGATCCTGTAGGCAGCCTTCCAGGGCCGCTGGTTGTATAGTTTCAGGGATGCCCCGTATCCGGAGATTGTTCCTCCTACCTCTGTTATCTAGGTCCTCAACTTTCTCCCAGAGTTGGTGTATGGTCTCCTCTTGTTCATATGCCAGACGTGAGATGTGTTCAATATCATTATGTGTTGTATTGTGGCTTTCTTCTAAATTTGTTACTCTTTGGGTCACTCTTGTCAGGTCACGTTTCAGTTCAGTATACCAGGTTTTAACTTCTGACATGATCTCTTTTACATCATCTTTAGTGCACAGGGGTTTTAAATCTTCTTTTGTGAGACCAGGAGAGTGTGCTGGAAGTGATGGCGTTGTTTGCATGTCCTCTGCTAGTACAGGAGCTTTTGGGTTAGATGTAGCCATGGGAATCTGCGGTTCTAAGGGTTTTAAATATTGCTGCAGCATTTTTGTATTTGTAACACTGTCAGATTTGCCTTGTTTGCGTGCTGGCATATTTTTTATATACAATGCAGTGGAGTAGGGAGCAGGCCTTGGTAGTTATATGTCAGTCTCAGTTTTTGTGTCCCCAGCGAGGGTATGTCTGGTTTAGAGATGTATGACCGTAATAATAAAGTCACCAAGTTATCGTGGAGCACTTTCTTTGTGTTTCCTTGGGTATTCTCCCCTCTGGATTAGGGTGCACTGTATCTCCGGTGTTAGCTATGTATTTACTATTGTGCAAGTAGCAGTGGTTTTGGTCTTGTGAGTTCTGTGCACCTGTGTGAAAAATGTCCCTCTTGACAGAGTTTAGGATCTGTGGTAGCAGCTGTAGTTTTATGCAGTCTCTTGCAGTGATTAGTGCTAAGGTACAGCTTATTTTCGTATAGCTTATAATGTCTCTGTGATATGCTTAGGCCTCTTTTTCATTTACTGTCAATATGCAGCACTCCTAGTTCTGCTCTTCCCCCTTTTATACTGCTGCTGTGTTTATTATCTGTTTATCTGTTTTGAGTTGTTTTACCAGCTGTCTGGCCTTTGATGCGTTTATGCCGGGGACCCTTTGGCTAGTAATGTGGCGCTGTACTATTGCATTAATTTCACCGCATAGTGGTGCGCGGTGTTTTTTGCACCCCCAGGAACCTTTGACTTACTTGCCGCTTTAGTGTCGGCTCTCTGTCGTGTCCGGTCGGCTAGAGCGTGTCTATTGCTGTGTTTGAGGCTTTATGTTTTGCCCGGACTGTGAGGTGGTAGTTCCTGGTCTCTTACGATCACTCCGCCTGTGGCCTAAGTACGGGGAGTCGGCCCGCCGGCTTCCCGTGGCGTTTTTCAAAGTCAGCTGTTCCTTTCTGCGGTTTGATCGATCCCCTTGTTTCTGCTGTGGTTGAGGGTTCTCTGTATGATAAGAAAAGGTCTTTGGCTAATTTTATATACCGGGCTTAGGTGGTATGGGCCTGGGAGCTATCCTCTCACACAGCCATTTTCCAGCATGGCTAAGCTCCGCCCCCCGAGGATCCTTGGATTTTTAAAAAGATAGAGCTGTATAGTTCTTTTATTCCTGTCACAAATAGCAGTTACTGTAATAGAGAGAAAAGCTGGTTATTACAGGGGCATAAAGGGCCAGATTACAAGTGGAGTGCAAAATATCGCTTTCATGAAAGCAATATTACTGCTCCACTTACTAATAACAGCACACACTAATGTGCAATGGTATTACAAGCTGACAGCAATGCGAATGCAAGCTTGCGTTCGTATTGCTGGGAAGCATTGCACTCATGAGAGCGTGCTTCCAATGGGAGCCTTGTTCTAATGCCGTCATACACGGCACAGAACCAAAGTGCAGGTAAGTCATGCCGCAATTGCAGCAAATTGTAAATATATATGTATATGCTTATATACTTATGTGTTAACGTATATATATAAACCTTCAGGCTTCTGCTAGAAAGCTGAACATCAATAGGAACTTTATCTTTCAGCATGACAACGCTCCAAAGCATACATCCAAATCAACAAAGGAATGGCTTCACCAGAAGAAGATTAAAGTTTTGGAATGGCCCAGTCAGAGCCCAGACCTGAATCCAATTCAAAATCTGTGGGGTGATCTGAAGAGCACTGTGCACAAGAGATGCCCTCACATTCTGACAGATTTAGAGTGTTTTTGCAAAAAAGAGTGGGCAAAACTTGTCAAGTCAAGATGTGCCATGATGAAAAACTCATACCCAAAAAAACTGCAACCATATTATTTTAGTTTTTTTTATTTCTACTTCCCTCTACCTAAAAGATTTTAGTTTGTTTTGCAATTGAGTTGTACAGTTTATAGGTCATATTAAAGGTGGAAAACGTTTTGAAATTATTTATCTGTGTCTTATTTTTTTACATCACAGAAACATGACATTTTAACAGGGGTTTGTAGACTTTCTATATCCACTGTATATGTATGTATATATATATATATATATATATATATATATATATATATATATATATATTTACAGGGAACACACAGTTTCCATAGACCGCAAAGTAAAGGCACTTTTTTTCTAACACCCCACACCCGCCAACTTTAGCCCTAAAAAACTGCCTGGTGCAGTTATAAAAAAAAAAAAAAAATGTAACAAGTTTATTCTTTTATATTCTTTTGTATTTTAGGGGAAATTGGGGGACATTTATAAAATTAACCAGAGATCTGATCTAATTGTATAAGCGATAATTGTTACTGCACTCCTCTTGTAATCTAGCCCATAATCTTTTCTGGTAAATATAAATTTATATATATAGAGCAGTGATTTTTAACCTTTTTTTTGCCGTGGCACACTTCTTTACATTAAAAAATCCTGTGGCACACCACCATCCCAAAATTTAAAAAAAATCACACACTGTAGCCTAATACAGCATATATATATACACATACACACAAACACACACCTACTGTATGTATTGTGCTGTTATGCCATGCCTCCTACAAACTACCCCTGCACTGGGAGTAAAAAACAAGCAAAGTTTAAAAAATATGTCACACTGTTGTCAGTCTGCCGTGGCACACCTGAGGATCTCTCACGGCACACTAGTGTGCCACGGCACACTGGTTGAAAAACACTGATATAGAGGGAGCAGTGAAGTTTTTGCACTCTCACCGGTATGCATCAACTGCCAGGGTGCTATAAAATCAATGCAGAAGTTCGTAATAAGCACTCACTGGACTGCAGTCAGCGTGTAAAATAATCTTTATTTATTTCTTTAGTGACGCTTTCGGGATATAACCTATCCCTTCTTCAGACTTTTTGGTATATCCCACAACGTTACTAAAGAAATAAAGAAAGATTATTTTACACTCTGACTGCAGTCCAGTGAGTGCTTAGTATGAACGTATATATATATATATATATATATATATATATATATATATATATATACACACACACATATATATATAAATCTGTTGGCGCTCTACAAATAACCGATAATAATAATAATATATATATATATATATATATATATATATATATATATAAATATATACACACATATACATACATACAGGGGTAAAATAGTTTACTAGTCATGGGAAAAAAAGTCAGCTAGTTGATGTTATAATAAAAATACAATGCAAAAAGCAGCTTTGTCATTTATCTTGTGTTTACCTCACCACAATTTCTCCGGCTTCCTTCTGCCCTATTGCTGCTTTCTCTTCTTTTGTACATGGTAATAATATTCCCTAGTAGCAACATAAAGAACACATTACCATAATCTAGTTATTTCAGTGAAGAACTATCATCACACTGACAGTATTGCAGTCGTACATAACTGTTGTAATGCATGATATTGTAATCACTTACATGATGAAAATTCTATGCTGCCTGCTTTATACATTTGTAACCTATAAAACAGAATAGTAAGTAGATTACTATGGATGTGGAACATATGTACAAATATATTACCCTGAAATATCTGCTCATTACACAACACAATCATGTAATCATATAAGTGAAAATAGTGGCATAATAGAGGACTAAATCATTAGACTAAAAATGTCTTCCATGAGCAATTATTTAGATTAGATAGAAATCATTAAATAATTATAATATTATGTAACTCAATTCATTTTATAACTTAATCAAGAGACATTTTCATTTATTATAAGAGAAATCCATAGATTTCACACTTAGAAGATTATTTTCTCACAGTCATCTCCTCATTGGAAAGATTCTCAGACATTCTTATCTGTCTTTTTCAATGGATACATTATTTAACATTTGTTTGGGTAGACTGAACTTCCTTTTAGAGCACATTCTCTCAAAAACAATAAGTTCATTTATTGCATCCTGCTTAGGAACATATGTATGGCCTTCTCTGCAATCCTAAAAAAGAAAAAAATCTATCCATATCTATCTATCATCTATCTATCTATTAATCTATCTATTTCTATCACTGGTGCCTCTTGCACAATGACTTATACCAGAAAGGTTTATGTGGTTTTCTCAGAACTAGTGTTGAGTCCTACTCTTATAAAACGCCAGGGAATAAGTCTACTGTTTATAAACAACAATTCTTTGACTAGTCATGAATTATACTGGAAAGGAAAAAAAAAACGATTTCCATTCAGTCTATAACAACATTTACTTGAGTTAAACTAATCCATTCATGCCTGTAAAAATAATGACAAACTGCTAGAAAAAAACAAAACTTAACAACAAAGAAACAAACATTTGATACAAAAATCAAATACTGTGTTACTGTGATACGTGCCATTACATCAATAACATCTAATGCACATGTAATTCTAAGTTAATCCTGAAAATACCTAGAATTAAAGGGACACTGAACCCAATTTTCTTTTGTGATTCAGATAGAGCATGAAATTTTAAGCAACTTTCTAATTTACTCCTATTATCATTTTTCTTCATTCTCTTGCTATCTTTATTTGAAAAGCAAGAATGTACATTTAGAAGCCGACCCATTTTTGGTTCACAACCTGGGTTGTGCTTGCTAATTTGTGGATAAATTCACCCAGCAATAAACAAGTGCTGTCTAGGTCTGAACCAAAAAGTGGCTGTCTCTTTAGCTTAGATGCCTTCTTTTTCAAATAAAGATAGCAAGAGAATGAATACAAATTGATAATAGGAGTAAATTAGAAAGTTGCTTAAAATTTCATGCTCTATCTCAATTATGAAAGAAAAAAAAATGGTTTAGTATCCCTTTAAATTATACAGTATGGTGATAAGGTTTATAACTGATACATTTATTCTTACATGAGTCTTGGTGATATGTTGCCTCTTAGATTAGTTAAAAACTACCACTATATGTAATCCCCTTTCTGACATTAGTTCACATACAGTGAAGTAGACAAGGGTGGGTCTTCATATGATATCAATATGAATAAACTGATATATAGAGAAACAAAAATGAAATATATAGCACAAACTTGCTTAGACCTGAAAAAAAAACAATAAAGAATTCACAATCATCCAAATGGTTTCTGAAAAACATGGACCTGTTAACCAGCAAAAGTCTAAATGTAGCCACCAATCAGCAAGCACTACCCAGTGTGCTGAACCAGAAATGGGGCGGCTCCTAAGCTTACATTCCAGCTTTTTTAAATAAATATACCAAGAAAGCAAAGAAAAAAATATAATAGGAGTAAATTAGAAAGTTACTTAAAATTGCATCCTCTATCTGAATCATAAAAGTTTAATTTTTAATTAGACTATCCCTTTAAAGGGCCAGTAAACATAGAAAATAATGTTATATAATTCGGCACATAATGCAGAATTATATAACATTATATTAGTGCTAGATTTATACAACCTAATATTGCAGGTGAATTGTTATTAAAAAAGAGTGTTTTCCAAACCTGCTCTCTGTGCTCTACTGAGTGGGTCTGTTTTTTACACTCAGCCCACCTGGCCAGCTGTCTAGTCACAGCCTGGCCCGACCGCGCCATTACTCTCAGTGCAGATTGCTCCCGCTGTCAGACAGAGCAGGAGCAAGCTGCACTGAGAGTAATGGCGCGGTCGGGCCGGGCTGTGACTAGACAGCTGGCCAGATGCGCTGAGTGTAAAAAACAGACCCGCTCAGTAGAGCACAGAGAGCAGGTTTGGAAAACACTCTTTTCTGTTTACTGGCCCTTTAAACAAATTTTACAATAGAAGTAAACTATAAAGTGATTATCTTTGTAAACAATAAAACATTTTAAGTAGACTGTCCTTTTACATTTTAAAGATGCATATTTTGGTTACATTTAACACTTTTTGGTTACTGCCTGTTTGATAAATGTGTTATCTTAAAAACAAATAATTTATTTCCAATAACTTTAGAGTGTAATAATCATGATAATTTACGGTAAGCTTGCATATATTATCAACTGTGAATTTAGATGTAAAACTAGTTCTGAACTATAGTGAAGGCCAAATACATTCCTTAAGGAAAAAATAAGTTTCTGCTCACAGGTTGAGGAAACTAAGTACATTGCTTTAAGTCCTGCCACGTCTTGCTGCACATCTACCCTCAGCATACAATGCTAAATTACTCCTAAATTGATTTCTCTCAAGATATCTTCAGGAGAAAATTGGATAGAATTGCCAATCAAAGTTCATTAATTAAACAATCACTTTGCACTGTTTTACCTTGCGGGTAAGAACAATGCAGAAGTGCTGACACCTACTAATCAGTCAAAGCAATCTGCCACTTCTTATACAGGCAACAAAAAAAAATCCCCATTATCTGGCCAGCTCAAGTTGCCTCTCTTTAGCAATGCAGCAAAACAAAACTCTAATACATTTGTAAGCACTACAGGACTAAATTCACTAAAAGGAGTCCAGTGCTTTGCCCAGATACAATGATGCCACTTGGGGTTTAACAGAAAAAAACTCTCATTCCAACAGAATTAGTCAGCATTTGTTTAGAAAGTTATTGTTGGTTTTTATAAACAGGCATTGCTTTACTTTGTCCATTCAACAGATATCAGCACAAGGCTTCTACTAAACAAAGAACACTTGACCGCTTATGCATTTTATTGTATTATTGCAGGCTGGAAGTTCTTCCTTCCCATCCCTCAGTTTCTAGAAAAGAAACCTAAGACCTCACCACAAGCATCTGCAGAAGTGCCCATGACTGTCCCATATCCCATCTAGGGCTGCCTAAACCCACATCAGAACCCTGGGACTGCCATCAATCTCTGCACAAGGCCTCACAGTGCTGGTATTCTAGGGACTCCATATTGCAAGGAAAATAAATTACTTCCTGGTCTTCAGAGGTCACTTGATACAATCTGAGTAATTGTTAGTGCCATGAACTATGTCAACAAAATTATAGTGTGGCCTCTGGTCCACATAAGCTAAGATGCAACGCACCTTCAATTTAGGAGGAGACTGGCACCCTCATTATTTGGTTAGATTGTGTGATAATTAATGTTCACAAGTTAAAAACTAACGGCTAGATTTAGAGTTCTGCGGCCAAAGGGGTGCGTTAGCTATGCATGGTTTTTTCCCCCCGCACCTTTTAAATACCGCTGGTATGTAGAGTTCACAGAAGGGCTGCGTTAGGCTCCAAAAAAGGGAGCGTAGAGCATATTTACCGCCACTGCAACTCTAAATACCAGCGTTGCTTACGGACGCGGCCAGCTTCAAAAACGTGCTCGTGCACGATTCCCCCATAGAAAACAATGGGGCTGTTTGAGCTGAAAAAAAACCTAACACCTGCAAAAAAGCAGCGTTCAGCTCCTAACGCAGCCCCATTGTTTCCTATGGGGAAACACTTCCTAAGTCTGCACCTAACACTCTAACATGTACCCCGAGTCTAAACACCCCTAACCTTACACTTATTAACCCCTAATCTGCCACCCCCGCTATTGCTGACACCTGCATTACACAATTAACCCCTAATCTGCCGCTCCGGACACCGCCGCCACCTACATTATCCCTATGTACCCCTAATCTGCTGCCCCTAACACCGCCGACCCCTATGTTATATTTATTAACCCCTAATCTGCCGCCCCTGCTATCGCTGACACCTGCATATTATTATTAACCCCTAATCTGCCGCTCCGTACACCGCCGCAACCTACATTATCCCTATGTACCCCTAATCTGCTGCCCCTGACACCGCCGACCCCTATATTATATTTATTAACCCCTAATCTGCCGCCCCCAACGTCGCCTCCACCTACCTACAATTATTAACCCCTAATCTGCCGACCGGACCACACCGCTACTATAATAAATGCATTAACCCCTAAAGCTAAGTCTAACCATAACCCTAACACCCCCCTAACTTAAATATAATTTAAATCTAACGAAATAAATTAACTCTTATTAAATAAATTATTCCTATTTAAAGCTAAATATTTACCTGTAAAATAAACCCTAATATAGCTACAATATCAATTATAATTATATTGTAGCTATTTTAGGATTAATATTTATTTTACAGGCAACTTTATATTTATTTTAACCAGGTACAATAGCTATTAAATAGTTAATAACTATTTAATAGCTACCTAGTTAAAATAATTACAAAATAACCTGTAAAATAAATCCTAACCTAAGTTACAATTAAACCTAACACTACACTATCAATAAATTAATTACATAAAATACCTACAATTACCTACAATTAAACCTAACACTACACTATCAATAAATTAATTAAATACAATACCTACAAATAAATACAATTAAATTAACTAAAGTACAAAAAATAAAAAAGAACTAAGTTACAAAAAATAAAAAAATATTTACAAACATTAGAAAAATATTACAACAATTTTAAACTAATTACACCTACTCTAAGTCCCCTAATAAAATAAGAAAGACCCCCAAAATAAAAAAATGCCCTACCCTATTCTAAAATTAAAATAGAAAAGCTCTTTTACCTTACCAGCCCTGAAAAGGGCCCTTTGCAGGGCATGCCCCAAAGAATTCAGCTCTTTTGCCTGTAAAAAAAAACATACAATACCCCCCCTCCCCAACATTACAACCCACCACCCACATACCCCTAATCTAACCCAAACCCCCCTTAAATAAACCTAACACTAAGCCCCTGAAGATCTTCCTACCTTATCTTCACCACGCCGGGTTCACCGATCGATCCAGAAGAGCTCCTCCGATGTCTTGATCCAAGCCCAAGCGGGGGGCTGAAGATGTCCATGATCCGACTGAAGTCTTGATCCAAGCGGGAGCTGAAGAGGTCCATGATCGGGCTGAAGTCTTCATCCAAGCGGGAGCTGAAGAGGTCCATGATCGGGCTGAAGTCTTTTATCAAGCGGCATCTTCAATCTTCTTTCTTCCGGAACCATGTTCATCCCGCCGACGCGGAACATCCATCTTCACCGACGACTTCCCGACGAATGACAGTTCCTTTAAGGGACATCATCCAAGATGGCGTCCCTCGAATTCCGATTGGCTGATAGGATTCTATCAGCCAATCGGAATTAAGGTAAGAAAATTCTGATTGGCTGATGGAATCAGCCAATCAGAATCAAGTTCAATCTGATTGGCTGATCCGATCAGCCAATCAGATTGAGCTTGCATTCTATTGGCTGTTCCAATCGGATTGAACTTGATTCTGATTGACCTGGTTAAAATAAATACAAAGTTGCCTGTAAAATAAATATTGATCCTAAAATAGCTACAATATAATTATTATTTATATTGTAGCTATATTAGGGTTTATTTTACAGGTAAGTATTTAGCTTTAAATAGGAATAATGTATTTAATAAGAGTTAATTTATTTTGTTAGATAAAAATTATATTTAATTTAGGGGGGTGTTAGGGTTAGGGTTAGAATTACCTTTAGGGGTTAAAAAATGTATTAGAGTAGCGGTGAGCTCCAGTCGGCAGATTAGGGGTTAATGCTTGAAGTTAGGTGTCGGCGATGTTAGGGAGGGCAGATTAGGGGTTAATACTATTTATTATAGGGTTATTGAGGCGGGAGTGAGGCGGATATGGGGTTAATACATTTATTATAGTAGCGGTGCGGTCCGGTCGGCAGATTAGGGGTTAATAAGTGTAGGTAGGTGGCAGCGACGTTGGGGGCGGCAGATTAGGGGTTAATAAATATTATGTAGGTGTCGGCGGTATTAGGGGCAGCAGATTAGGGGTACATAGGGATAACGTAGGTGGCGGCGGTGTACGGAGCGGCAGATTAGGGGTTAAAAAAATTTAATAGAGTGGCGGCGATGTGGGGGGGCCTCGGTTTAGGGGTACATAGGTAGTTTGTGGGTGTTAGTGTACTTTAGAGCACAGTAGTTAAGAGCTTTATAAACCGGCGTTAGCCCAGAAAGCTCTTAACTACTGACTTTTTTCTGCGGCTGGAGTTTTGTCGTTAGATTTCTAACGCTCACTTCAGCCAAGACTCTAAATACCAGCGTTAGAAAGATCCCATTGAAAAGATAGGATACGCAAATGGCGTAGGGGGATTTGCGGTATGGAAAAGTCGCGGCTGCAAAGTGAGCGTTAGACCCTTTCCTGACTGACTCCAAATACCACCAAATACCAGCGGGCGGTAAAAACCAGCGTTAGGAGCCTCTAACGCTGGTTTTGACGGCTACCGCCAAACTCTAAATCTAGGCCATAATTTGGGAGAACTATTTAATAGTTAAATTTTGGAGACTGTTTAATATGTTGTGCTGATAATATATTTCAATGTATTACAGGGAGGCAACAATTTTTTTACCCTCATATCATCATCTCATTGTACAGAACAGGATTTGTCTTTGCCAAATAATAGCATAAACAAAATAATAATGATAATTAAAACCCTTTAAAAAAGCTACTGTGAATATATATATATAAAGACATACGGCTAGATTACGAGTTTTGCATTAAGCTGAAAAAGCAGCGTTAACAGGTCCTAATGCTGCTTTTTCACTACCGCTGCTATTACGAGTCTTGCAGGTTTAGGGGCACCGCACACTTCTTTGGCCTTACCGCAAAATGACTTACGTAAACTTAATTAACTTTTTTTTTCTATGGGACTTCCATAGCGCCGGTATTACGAGTCTGCCCTGGGAGGCCAAAAAGTGAGCGGTACACCCTCTACCTCCAAGATCCCTAACGCATTCTAAAGTCAGTAGTTATGAGTTTTACACTACAACGCCGTAGCATAAAACTCATAACTAAAGTGCTAAAAAGTACACTAACACCCATAAACTACCTATTAACCCCTAAACCGAGGCCCTCCCGCATCACAAACACTATAATAAAATGTTTAACCCCTAATCTGCCGCTCCGGACATCGCCGCCACTATAATAAACATATTAACCCCTAAACCGCCGCACTCCCGCCTCGCAAACACTAGTTAAATAGTGCTAAAAAGTACACTAACACCCATAAACTACCTATTAACCCCTAAACCAAGGCCCCCCCGCATCACAAACACTATAATAAAATGTTTAACCCCTAATCTGCCACTCCAGACATCGCCGCCACTATAATAAACATATTAACCCCTAAACCGCTGCACTCGCGCCTCGCAAACACTAGTTAAATATTATTAACCCCTAATCTGCCGCCCCTAACATCGCCGCCACCTACATTATACTTAATAACCCCTAATCTGCCGTCCCCAACGTCGCCGCCACTATATTAAATGTATTAACTCCTAAATCTAAGTCTAACCCTAACACCCCCTAACTTAAATATAATTTAAATAAATCTAAAGAAAATTACTATAATTAACTAAATTATTCCTATTTAAAACTAAATACTTACCTATAAAATAAACCCTAAGCTAGTTACAATATAACTAATAGTTACATTGTAGCTAGCTTAGGGTTTATTTTTATTTTACAGGTAAGTTTGTATTTATTTTAACTAGGTAGAATAGTTATTAACTAATTAATAACTACCTAGCTAAAATAAATCCAAATTGAGCTCTAAAATAAAACCTAACCTAAGTTACACTAACACCTAACACTACACTACAATTAAATAAATTAACTAAATTAAATACAATTAAATAAATTAAATTAGCTAAATCACAAAAAAACAACACTAAATTACAGACAATAAAAAACAAATTACAGATCTTTAAACTAATTACACCTAATCTAATAGCCCTATCAAAAGGGCCTTTTGCGGGGCATTGCTCTTTTACCTGTAAAATAAAAATATAAACAACCCCCCCAACAGTAAAATCCACCACCCACACAACCAACCCCTTAAATAAAAAACTAACTAAAAAAAACCTAAGTTCCCCATTGCCCTGAAAAGGGCATTTGGATGGGCATTGCCCTTAAAGGGCATTTAGCTCTTTTGCAGGCCCAAAGCCCTAACCTAAAAAATAAACCCACCCAATACACCCTTAAAAAAATCCTAACACTAACCCCCGAAGATTCACTTACCGGGAGAAGTCTTCATCCAAGCGGCAAGATGTCCTCAACGAAGCCGGCAGAAGTGGTCCTCTAGACGGGCAGAAGTGGTCCTCCAGATGGGCAGAAGTCTTCATCTAGACGGCATCTTCTATCTTCATCCTTTCGGCGCGGAGCAGGTCCATCTTCAAGACATCCGACGCGAAGCATCCTCTTCAAACGACGGCTTCTTCGTAATGAATATCTCTTTAAGTGATGTCATCCAAGATGGCATCCCTTAGATTCCGATTGGCTGATAGAATTCTATCAGCCAATCGGAATTAAGGTAGAAAAAATCCTATTGGTTGATGCAATCAGCCAATAGGATTGAGCTGGCATTCTATTGGCTGTTCCAATCAGCCAATAGAATGCAAGCTCAATCCTATTGGCTGATTGGATCAGCCAATAGGATTGAAGTTCAATCCTATTGGCTGATTGCATCAGCCCTTAGGATTTTTTCTACTTTAATTCCGATTGGCTGATAGAATTCTATCAGCCAATCGGAATCTAAGGGACGCCATCTTGGATGTCATCAATTAAAGAGATATTCATTACAAAGAAGCTGTCGTTTGAAGAGGATGCAGGTAAGTGAGCAGTGAGAGAAAACTGCTCGTTACCACTGCATAGCTCCTAACGCAAAACTCGCAATCTGGCCGAAAGATTTGTTGTTTTAGCAAAGTTTTAATGACCAACCATATCAAATCATATTTATTTTTCGGTCTCTTTATTAAGATACAAACATAAAATACAGGAAATATGTCCACAAGATATAATAAAAAAAAAATCAGGGCAAAATGGCTTCTTCAGGCAAAAGTCAATATTTAGTGTGACCTCCCTTGGCACTAAGCACATCTTGAACTCTTTTGGGGAGACTGTCCTGAAGTTGTCTGAAGTATTCTTCTGGTATATTATACTAGGCTTCTTTTAGCACTTCCCAGAGTTCTTCTTTAGAGTAAGGTTGCCTTTTATTTATTTCTCTGTCCAAGTGACCCCATGACTTTCAGTGTTTTATCAGCTGTTTTTCAACCTCTAAATATGATTTCACTACATTGGCAGTGTGCTTGAGATTGTTATAATGCTGAAAATGATATTATGAATTAAAACCTTTCTGTACTTTTCAGCATTCACAATCCCATCAATTCAGACAATATCACCAACACCACTGTCAGAAATGCAGCTCCAAACCAGGACTGACCCTTCACCATGTTTCACTGAATGCCACAAGCACTCACTCTTCCATCTCTCTTCAACTCTTCTTCTCACATGTTGTCGATGATTGGACCTACAAATGTCAAACTTAGATTCATCACTCCATAATACTCTTTTACACTGATCTTCATTACATTATTTGCAGTGGAGGCTCCTCTATAGGAGCACTTGAGCACGTGAACCCCCTGACTGACCCCTGGAACCCCTGACCCCTGGAACCCCCTGACCCCTAATGAAAAAAAAAAAAAAGTTAGAAATAAAAATAAATAAATACATTTTTAAAACTTTATTGTTGATAAAATAAAACAATCTTGCAGGCTCCACTGCAGTTTTGAGTAAAAAAACATTAAAACTGCAGTTTTTAATTCTTAAGGCTGAAAGTGGAAAGGGCTGTTTTGCCTATATTTCTATCTATCGCACGTGCGATAGATAGAAGTATAGGCAATAGCTTTTTCCACTTTCAGCCTGCATTGACTGCAGCGCCACCTACAGGCCAGCCCATTGCCTTCCTTATCGCACAGCTCTTAGTGTGCGGGAGCCAGCTGTCACGTGACACTCGCACACTAAGAACTGTGTGTTTGGGAGGAGCATCTCAGGCAGCAGCCAGAAGATAGCAGCCAGCATGTGCAGGAGTGGACTTACTGCCAGTGCAAGGGGGCCCTGAATCAGAGCAGCTAAGTGAAAACTTTTATTGTTTTAATTGTGCTTTTTTATGGGGGGGGGGGCAGCGGCATGCAGAATCTGACTGAGTTAGGGAGTAAGTAAGATTGCCTGGTACTTTAGTCATTTAGGGCGTGAAATAGGGCTACTGCCTGAACCATGCTGCTTAGGTAGACAGTCACTGAGGGGACGTTCTGCAGGAGAGTGGAGACTGAGCTCTGTAACAGACAGCACTGACTGAAGCTGTATCTCTGTCAGAATCTCTCACTCACTGTGCGTTTTCAAATCAGATCTCTTCTGCTAGTTCTGTGCTGTGCTGTGTATTGCAGGCTGTTTATTTGCAAGATTATCTTGCAAATAAACAGCCTGCAATACACAGCACAGCACTGATTTTTTTAAAAATGCACAGTGAGTGAGAGATTCTGACAGAGATACAGCTTCAGCCAGTGCTGTTACGGAGCTCATTGCAGACACAGGCACAGCTCATTAGCATATTTTGTCTGCCGGGGGTGGGAGTGCCTGCAGCATGTCAGTGAGAGATACTTCAGTGTACCCTATAGCCCCTTTCCTATTGCTGCTGGAGTTATGCAGTGTAGATTCTGCAGTTACATGTACTGTGGCAAGGGGAAAGGGCAGACAGCTTCAGGCAGACAAGCAGAGCGCAGGCTCTGTTAACAGGAGGGAATGCTGATCTGTAAGCAGGAGGCTGAAGCTGTGGGTGTAGCCAGTTCCCGTTTCACTCCTGGACCATCTGCAGCAACAAGTCAGGAAGTTACTACAAGGTGGGTAGTACATTTAATCTTTACAGTCCTTTCCCTGTTGCTGTAGTTTATGCAGAGCAGAGATTCTTTCTATTTCCTCCTGTTATGGGCAGTGGCACTGACATTTCTTGTGGCATTGTCGAAGGGCAGGCAGCTGTAGACAGGCAAGCAGAGTGCAATCTGTTTAAAGGGGGAATATGCTGATCAAGCTGCATGTGTAGCCAGTTCCACTCATTGCTGTAGCTAACCTTTTCCCAGGGCTTTGTCAATGATTGAACTTCCAGGGATGCAAAAATCTGCAAAGAAGCTTTTACTCCTATTTGTTGGCTTCATTAGTGCACAGAGCTGTCAGTCACAATAAGATACAGCACAGTACTGTACCTGGGTCAGAGCATAGAGGGCTGACATCTGTAGTGAATGCTGTGTAGTGTGTGTTGTGTGTCTGCGTGTATATGTATGTGAATGCTGTGCAGTGTGTGTTGTGTGTCTGCTTGTATATGTATGTGAATGCTGTGCAGTGTGTGTTGTGTGTCTGCTTGTATATGTATGTGAATGCTGTGCAGTGTGTGTTGTGTGTCTGCTTGTATATGTATGTGAATGCTGTGCAGTGTGTGTTGTGTGTCTGCGTGTATATGTATGTGAATGCTGTGCAGTGTGTGTTGTGTGTCTGCGTGTATATGTATGTGAATGCTGTGCAGTGTGTGTTGTGTGTCTGCGTGTATATGTATGTAAATGCTGTGTAGTGTGTGTTGTGTGTCTGTGTGTATATGTATGTAAATGCTGTGCAGTGTGTGTTGTGTCTGCGTGTATATGTATGTAAATGCTGTGTAGTGTGTGTTGTGTGTCTGCGTGTATATGTATGTAAATGCTGTGCAGTGTGTGTTGTGTGTCTGCGTGTATATGTATGTGAATGCTGTGCAGTGTGTGTTGTGTGTCTGCGTGTATATGTATGTAAATGCTGTGTAGTGTGTGTTGTGTGTCTGCGTGTATATGTATGTAAATGCTGTGCAGTGTGTGTATATGTTGTGTGCCTACATGTATGTGAATAAGAAATGGTAAGCGGAGGGGCCTTTTTGCCCTAAAATGCCAGGGCCGTTTTTTGGTCCCAGTCCGGCCCTGCTCCCAACTGCTGCTGCTGGGAACAAGGCACAAACACAAGCTTTTAAAATGCTTGACATAGCTTTCACACGAGCAGTCAGCAGTAGCAGTGATGTCATCAGGAGATCCCAGCCATGCCACATGTGTATAGCCAGCCCAACAACAGATCTTAATATGAAGGTATACAGCTTCAATTATGGGGTTTAGCAGCTGCTAGGGGGTTCCAAATCTACACAATTGCTTTTAAAATGAAGAAAAACTACTAAGTATTATAAAATGGCGTATGTGTGTGTGTGTGTGTGTGTGTGTGTATGTGTATGTATGCATATATATATATATATATATATATATATATATAATTGTGTTATGTGTGTGTGTATATATATATATATATATATATATATATATATATATACACACACATATATAATTGTGTAATGTGTGTATGTATATATATATATATATATATATATATGTGTGTATATATATATATATATATATATATATATTCTGTGTGTATGTGTGCATATTGTTTAAATAAGCTGTGTCATGCATGTATAGGTTTATTCTTGTAGCTTATTATATGTATGCTCCCCCCCCCCCCCATATGTTTTAATTAAAGTAGAGATCCAAGAAAAATTTTATTGTGGGAAAATTAATTTATTACTTTGAAACAGAAACAGCCTATGAACTTCCAGCCAATCTACCTTTTTCTGAGCAACCCCCATAGCCTAGTTTTGAGCTGCCCCTTTACACTGCTGCCACCCCACCTATCTCTCTTAGTGAATATAGCCTCTTATTGGAATGTTTGTTTTTTTGCTTGCATTTGCCTTTAAAGGGACATTAAACCCAATTTTTCTCTTTCATGATTCAGATAGAGAATACCATTTTAAACAACTTTCTAATTTACTTCTATTATCTAATTTGCTTCATTCTCTTGATATTCTTTCCTGAAAAGCATATCTAGATAGGCTCAGTAGTTTCTGATTGGTGGCTGCACATAGATGCCTCCTGTGATTGGCTCGCCCATGTGCATTGCTATTTCTTTGACAAAGGATATCTAAAGAATGAAGCAAATTAGATAATAGAAGTAAATTGGAATGTTGTTTAAAATTGTATTATCTGTCTGAATTATGAAAGAAAACTTTTGGGTTTAATGTCCCTTTAAGGTAACTGGCAGAGTGTATGTATATACACACACACACATTAAAATGGGCGGGGCCATCTGAGGGGCGGGGCTAGTGCTCCCCCATCTTCAAAAGTCACCAGCCGCCACTGATTATTTGTGAGCTTTAGCATATCTTAACCTTTTCACACTGTTACCCTTCTGAAAAAATTGGTTTCTTGGCTGCTACCCTTCCACAAAGTCTATTCCTAATCAAGCTTCTTCAGGCTGTAGATTTTGCCAGATGCTGAGCCAGGTCCTTCCTGGACTTCTTCCGGTCTCTCAAAGAAGAAACTCTGAGGAACTTATCAGATTTTAAACGTTTTCTTGGCCTTTCAGTCCTTTTTTTGTCCTTGACCTCACCTGATTCTTCAAATATCTTTATAACAGCTTGAATACCACATCCTAAGTATCCAGTTTGCTTGCTGATTTCCCTTTGAGTGTGGCCCTGTTGATGCAAAAGTATTATTGTATGCCAGTCAAATTCTGTAATATTTGGCATTTTGAATGGAATGATGTGATTGGAAGTTGGTCTTATTACCAAGCTTCCAATTAATTAACCTCATATCACATGTGTATGTAATGCTCAACAAATGTCTTGCACAAACCTGGTATAATAGACCTTTTTCACAGCAGTCATTTTAACATGAAATAGTAGGACAAATACAGGTGTTAGCAATGAGATTAATTATGGTCCAATTCTATTTAGGTTTACAAGAGCCAGGTTCATGCTATTGCTCAAGTGTAAGGGGAGGTGACATTAAATACTTGCCACGTTAGCCTATAGAAGCAGTTTTTTTCTCAGTTTTTTTAATACTGCATACAAATATCCTGTATTTTCTGGTTGTATTCTAATAAAGAGACTGAGAAATAATTATATAAAATCATTATACCATAGTTAAAATATCAAAAATCAAATGGTGGTCTAAGACTTTTGCAAATTACTGTGTATGTGTATATATATGTATATATATATATATATATATATATATATATATATATATATATATATATATATATATCCAAATGCAAACGAGGGAATTTCCAGCCGTGAGTAGATTAAAACATAAATTTTATTAGTATATTTTTTTAAAAGCATTTACAAAACAAGGGGATGTAAAAGGGCATCAGATCAGGTCAAGTCTTATGCGTTTCAGCTCCGCTGAGCCGTACTCATAGACCTCTGATCTGGTGCAGTGATTGCACAACTATATACACACTGTAATGAGGCTAATTAAAAACAGTCTTGCCCAATTAGTTTCTGTCTAATGACCCCTAAATGTTACTGTTATATGATTTACTCTCTATAATATTATGTGGGGTGCAAGAGACTAGTTATGTATGTATATGCTGTATTATACGAGCTTCTGGAGTCTATTGTAGTATGAGATATAACAATTGTTCAAAGTAAATATGATTATTTTTGATGTCTTCACAACTTGTTATTCTCTTATTATTTACAGGAATTTGTTTTATTTTAATAATGCAAAAGCTCTAAGTTGAACCCTCAGTCTGTGTTGTGGTTTAAATTTCTTTTCCCCACCTTCCTTTCTGGGACTATTTAAATAATGGGTTTATTCCCAAAAATGTATAAGTTCAAACCTAGAGTTAAAGCCATAGGGTACATTTGTTTTTAAGCGGAACATCCAGTATACCTCTTTCTTGCTAAGTATACTGTCTAAGTCACCCCCCCTTGAGTCTAGGGTTATTTTTTTCTACTATTGTCCACTTGAGTGATTTTGTGTTCCTATTGTGTACCTCTATAAAATGTTTAGTTATAGGTAGGAGTTTGTCCTCTCTTTGTCTACTCTTTTCTGTGTCTACTGTGATGCTGGATAAGTGCTCTCTAATTCTATTTCTTATTTCTCTCACCGTTTTACCGATATATTGAAATTTACAAATATTACACTCTATGAGATACACTACCCCTTTGTCTCTACAGTTTAAGTGTCTGTTTATCTGGAATATTTCTCCAGTCTTCGTCGATTTGAAAGTGTTTCCTATGTCTGTGTGTTTACAGGCTTTACAGTCACTATAGCCACATTTATAGAGACCTTTAGATTGTAACCAAGTTGTTCGTTTATTCGTCTTTAAGTTTGTTGGGGAAACTATGTTCCCTATCGCTCTGCCTCTTCTATATGAGAATAGACAATTACTATCTATTATTTTTGCTAGACTGCTGTCAGCTTTCAAAATAGGTAAATGTTTCTTTATTATGTTACATATTTGATTATACTGTGGTGAATATTGAGTAACAAACTTGATTCTATTGGGATCAAATCTAGGTTTCTTTTTAGGTTTTGTTATAATCAAGTCTTCCTGTTCCTTTGTAGATACTGCCATGCGTGCATTTTTTATAGTTTGTTTATTATAGCCTCTATCTTTAAGTTGTTTGTCTAAAATCTTTGCCTCTTTTAGATAGTCTTCCTCATTGGAACAGTTTCTTTTTATTCTGATGTGTTGGCCTTTCGCTATGGCCCTAAAAGTTTCTTTGGGGTGTTCGCTCCTTGCATGCAAGAGTGCATTTTTTGTTATTGGTTTTTTATATATAGTTGTCTCAATTATGCCGCTAGTAATATTACCTCGTAGAGTGAGGTCCAAATAATTAATCTCTCTATTTTGTAACTCATGCGTGAATCTGATTCCCATCCTATTGGCTCCTATGTATTTTAGGAAGTTCTCTATTGAGGCTTCGTCCCCCTCCCATATTAGGATCAGGTCATCAATGAATCTATGGTAAAGTTTAATATGTTCCTTGAAGGGGTTTTCACCCGCATAGATGTGGCACAGCTCCCACCAACCCATAAAAAGGTTGGCGTACGTGGGGGCAAATTTTGCCCCCATAGCTGTGCCACATCTCTGCAGGTAGAACACCCCTCCATATGAAAAATAATTATGTGTTAGAAGGTATTCTATGATTCTCAACAGATACTCTTGGAAAGCCTCCTCCAAATTACTGCGTGTGTGTAAGAAGTACTTTACTGCTTCCAGACCTAGTACATGTGGTATATTACTATAGAGTGATACCACATCTAGAGTTAACCATCTGCTTTTAGTAGTCCAGGTTACATTTTTCAGTTTTTGTATTAGATGTGTGGAGTCCCTAAGATAGCTGGTTAAGTTAAGAACTAATGGCTGTAAAATGGAGTCCACCCATTCTGATACAGGTTCCAATAGTGATCCCATCCCTGATACTATGGGGCGCCCCTGAACATTCTCAGTACTTTTATGTACTTTTGGGAATATATGAAACACTGGTGTCTTAGGATGTTTATTTATCAAGTAGTCATGTGTCGCTTTATTTAAGAAACCATTTGCTAAGCCCTCATCCAATAGGTGGGAGAGTTGAAGCATATAATTTGATTTAGGGTCCCCTCTTAGTGCTTGGTAATTGTTGGTGTCATTAAGTTGTCTCATTATTTCCTTATCATAATCTGTTTTGTTTAATACAACTAAGCTGCCCCCTTTATCTTAGAGCAGTTATCTCTTTTCTTGTTAAATTAGTATCATGATGGGGTCTACTAACTGTGTTTAGTTGTTCTAATTCTTCAACCACTCTTTCTTGGAATTGTTCTAAGATGGTGCCCCTAGATTGAATGGGGTAAAAGGTAGACTTGGATTTAAAACCTACATGTGAATTTTTTCCCCCAATGTTTACTTGTTCACTTAATAGGCTCATTAGGGTCTCCCTTGCACATAAGTCTTGAAAATCTAGTTGTGTCTCTGGTGTGGTTTCTTCAACTATTGTGTTTACCTCTATAGTCTCTCCTGTTTCTTGTGCATTATAAAAATGTTTTTTGAGAGTCAGATTTCTGACCAGTCTGTTGACATCTACTATGGTATTGAATATATTGAACTTTGCTGTCGGTACAAAATTCAAACCATAGCTTAATACTTTTTCTTGTGTAGGTGTCAACAGGGTGTCAGAAAGATTGATAACTATTGATGCGCTATCTGCTCCAAGTTCTTCTTGGCTCTCAATTGGTATCTGTTCATTTGCCCTTGACCTTTTTTGTTTTCTCTTGCTACTGTTTGTTTTGTGACCAATATTGTATCTCTCTGTGTTTGTGGTGGAGCTCTCACTAAAAAAGCTTGATCAAATTTAGCTCTGGTTGAATCTGCTATATCTGCTTTCTGTGCTGTAGTCAAGTGCATAGGGTTTTTGTGAGTTTGTTTATCCTGAGCTATTTTGCTCTTAGCCCCCTGTGCTTCTGTATTTATTTTTCCTTTTTGTTGTGTGTTAGTCTGTCTAGTAGATGTGTCTCTATTGTACTGACTATCATTATCTCCACTGGTATCATCAGTAGATTCTGCATCTGTATCGGAAAATGTTGCTTTCTTTTTTCCCTTATTCTTGTGGTTACCCTTGTGTTGACTGTAATTTCTTCTATTATTTTCTCTATGTGTATTGGTTCTCTCTCTCCTATTCCACACATGTACTGTGTTGGTCTGATAGTCAGTTCAATCTCTCAAAAATTTAGTTTGTTTTATTTGTAGGACTTCCTCTGTTGACTTCTCCACTGTCTCAATAAGTAATTCATCAAAACCTCTGTACTCTATGGATAATTGATGATGTGTTAAGTGTCTCTGTAACTGTGTAATTTTGATTTTTATGTCAGTTAAGAGGCCCTCTTTATGTACAATAATCATGTGCATTAATCTAAATGAGTATTCATCCAGAATCATATTCCATTCATCCTTAAATTTCATATCATCCACTTCAAAAGTAGGGAACTTGTGTACTCTTAAACCTCTAGGAATCATCTTAAGGTTTATATATTTCTCTAATGTCCATTTATCAAACTTCAATTTTTCAGCTTTTATCATGAGTGCTTCAATCCTTATAAAAAGGTCAGTTAGTTCTAAAGTGGATTCATCTGTATTAAAGATCTGGTCAAAGTCTTTGTTATAAATGTCCATTTCCTGTGGGTCTCTCAGTGAATAATAACTGCATGGTTGCATAGTGTCAGTTCCTGTATTATCATTATAGACTCCTGATGCCTCCATGCTTAAAGCAGGCACTGGTCCTTAATCTCCCTTTTCAATTCACCAGCCTTAAACCCAGTCTCAGCAACAAAAATAAAGGGGTGCTCGCCAGAGGCCCCCGTTCACAGGTTTTACCTGTATGTAGTGAAATAGTCCCTTGCTGGGTAGCGTGGTAAATAACTTTAGTAATGATTAAGTCTATATAAAAAACATTTAAGTATATCAATATGTAAAGATTCTTCTTACTTGTTTAGGGCTCAATGTGGAGGGGACACCCTGGATTCTTCCGTTTGATGCACAAAGGTTTGATCCGGTCAGGCTCTCTTTGCTTCCCACTCGGTCCCTGGCGGCCAGACGATCCTCTCACTCGGTTACCAGTGGCCCTCCGTGGATGCAGCGTATACCTCTCAGGACTGTGTGCTCCGTTTTACTCTTCGGCGTCTGTAATGCGCGCGGCCACTCCGCTCTGCGTCTGTGTGCTATGTCACTTCCGGTTCCCCTCCAGTCTTCGGCCCATAGGGAGAAAGGGTATGCGATGCTTCTGAAAGTACTTCTTCACGGCTGGATGCTGGCGATCAACAGATCCAAATGCAAACGAGGGAATTTCCAGCCGTGAGTAGATTAAAACTTATAAATTTTATTAGTATATTTTTTTAAAAGCATATACAAAACAAGGATGTAAAAGGGCATCAGATCAGGTCAGGTCTTACGCGTTTCAGCTCCGCTGAGCCGTACTCATAGACCTCTGATCTGGTGCAGTGATTGCACAACTATATACACACTGTAATGAGGCTAATTAAAATTAGTTTCTGTCTAATGACCCCTAAATGTTACTGTTATATATTTACTCTCTATAATATTATGTGGGGTGCAAGAGACTAGTTATGTATGTATATGCTGTATTATACGGGCTTCTGGAGTCTATTGTAGTATGAGATATAACAATTGTTCAAAGTAAATATGATTATTTTTGATGTCTTCACAACTTGTTATTCTCTTATTATTTACAGGAATTTGTTTTATTTTAATAATGCAAAAGCTCTAAGTTGAACCCTCAGTCTGTGTTGTGGTTTAAATTTCTTTTCCCCCACCTTCCTTTCTGGGACTATTTAAATAATGGGTTTATTCCCAAAAATTTATAAGTTCAAACCTAGAGTTAAAGCCATAGGGTACATTTGTTTTTAAGCGGAACATCCAGTATACCTCTTTCTTGCTAAGTATACTGTCTAAGTCACCCCCCCCCCCCTTGAGTCTAGGGTTATTTTTTCTACTATTGTCCACTTGAGTGATTTTGTGTTCTTATTGTGTACCTCTATATATATATATATATATACACATACATACATACATACATACACACACACACACACACACACACACACACATATATATATATATATGTATTAAAACATATATTTTAAGATTGTGATCGCTTAACAGCTTTTCAAGATGCTGCAGTTCTGATTTCAGTTTTCTTGTGTTTCCTCCATATCTTGTTTGATGCACAAGATATAACTTCTATGACTGTTATATAAGTATACATATGTTCATTTCAGGATTGACTGCGATCGATTGGCTAAACAAGAGAAATAAAAATAAGCTTAATGAATCTAGACTGCATTTTCATATGTACATCCTAAATGGCATTGTTGGCAAATTGTTTAAAAAACGCATGCTCAATCTGACCATGAACGTTTCATTTTGTCTACACTCTCCCTTTAATATTTTTTTAATGTGATACAAAAAATTGTCTACATGTCCCAATAAAATAATTTTATTAACCACAAAGTATTTGCAAAATAGAAAAACAAACAAATGATGTGTTCTCAGCACACCTGATATGAAAGATTGTGTGAACTAGGCATGTGCATAGAGCAGCTCCCCCACTTGAAAGAAGGCGGCCGCGAGTAGCCTTTTGCTCTTTTACAGCTAGATTTCTTCTTGTGAATGTGCAACACACTAACAGGCCCATTTATCAAGCTCCGTACGGAGCTTGAAGGGCCGTGTTTCTGGCGAGTCTTCAGACTCGCCAGAAACACAACTTATGAAGCAGCGGTCTAAAGACCGCTGCTTCATAACCCTGTCCGCCTGCTCTGAGCAGGCGGACAGGAATCGACGGAAATCAACCAGATCGAATACGATCGGGTTGATTGACAGCTCCCTGCTGGCGGCCGATTGGCCGCGAGTCAGCAGGGGGGGGGCGTTGCACCAGCAGCTCTTGTGAGCTGCTGGTGCAATGTTAAATGCGGAGAGCGTATTGCTCTCCGCATTTAGCGAGGTCTTGCGGACCTGATCCGCAGTGTCAGATCAGGTCTGCAAGCCCTTTGATAAATGGGCCCCTAAGATCTGTGCAAATCCAGATTATAGTGTGTTGTACTTTCACAAGCAAAAATCTGGCTCAGAAAAGAACCAAAGGCTGCTCGCTGCCGCCTTCTTCCGTATTACACATGCGTAGTGGGAACAATCACTGGTTAATTCTCACATATTGACAGTAGGGAGTGGGTTACCACCTAGTGATATTGTTTTATTTATAACAATTAAATTAATGTTATACTTCTTTAGAAATGTGTGGCTTAAAACAATGACATTGAACTGAGGCATATTATTTAAATCTAAAGATATTACATACAAAGTTAAAATGTACTTGATTTGCTCTGTTTGATAGTAATGAGATTTATACAAAATTCAGTTCCATTTAAATATTTTTAAACCATCTGTTGATTGTTTTGTATGCATTTTAATTATTTGATGTCTTCAAGGATTAATACTTTTTCAAGGCCTTCTGTCACCTTTTCTAGATACACGTCCAAAGCAAAGAGCCCTTTACATCTGCATAAAGGCTTAAAACACTGATTAAATTATAAAAAACAATCACAAGTTACCTTGCAATACTGTTCCTAAGGTTACCATTTTCTATCAAACCACTAATAAGCACATGCAAGTAAAGTCTTAAGAAAAATATGCGACCACCTCTAAACCTGGCCACCAAAAACACTGACCACCTCTAGCTTTATTATTATTATTATTATTATTATCATTCTTCTGGCTAATATTAGTATCAGATTTAAAGGGACATGGAAGTGTAAATTAAACTTGATAGAGGCGAAAAAGCAAATTCTGCAACCTAGCTTTACTTGAAAATGCTAAAACTTGCTCTAGTGAAACACATTTACAATATACTGGTATTTTTTATACTGTCCCATTTTCCTGTAATTTTGCTCTAACAACTGAGTATTTTCTAATTCTCAGAACTTCAAATGCACCCTGCTGACTTATAAACTCTAACCTTGCTACACATCTTCCCTAACTGGCTAATAACAACTGTGCATTTTATATTCTATATTTTATTTTTTTTAAATTCCCCCTACCCTTACATTTTCTGCATAGTGGAGGATTTTAATCTCACTTTTTGCCAACTTAAATGTTGTTGGTTTTCGTTTGGAAATCAGCTTCACCCAGCAGCAAATCAAATGATGAGAGGAAAATACCTTGAAATGGCTGTCCTGGGATGGTTCTGAATTGCTGCACTTACCCTGGCTAAAGGAAGACTGAACCCAAGTTTTTCTTTCATGATTCAGATAGAGCATGATATTTTAAGCAACTTTCTAATTTACTCCTATTATCAATTTTTCTTTGTTCTCTTGCTTTCTTTATTTTAAAAGCAGGAATGTAAATCTTAGCAGCCAGCCCATTTTAGGTTCAGCACCATGGATAGCGCTTGCTTATTGGAGGCTTACATTTACCCACCAATAAGCAAGCATAACCCAGGTTCTTAACCAAAAATGGGCCGGCTCCTATGCATCACATTCCTGCTTTTTAAATAAAGATGGCAAGAGAACAAAGAAAAATTGATAATAGGAGTAAATTAGAAAGTTCTTTAAAACTACATGATCTATCTGAATCATGAAAGAAAAAAAACAGAATTTATGTTTACCTGATAAATTTCTTTCTCCAACGGTGTGTCCGGTCCACGGCGTCATCCTTACTTGTGGGATATTCTCTTCCCCAACAGGAAATGGCAAAGAGCCCAGCAAAGCTGGTCACATGATCCCTCCTAGGCTCCGCCTACCCCAGTCATTCGACCGACGTTAAGGAGGAATATTTGCATAGGAGAAACCATATGGTACCGTGGTGACTGTAGTTAAAGAAAATAAAATATCAGACCTGATTAAAAAAACCAGGGCGGGCCGTGGACCGGACACACCGTTGGAGAAAGAAATTTATCAGGTAAACATAAATTCTGTTTTCTCCAACATAGGTGTGTCCGGTCCACGGCGTCATCCTTACTTGTGGGAACCAATACCAAAGCTTTAGGACACGGATGAAGGGAGGGAGCAAATCAGGTCACCTAAATGGAAGGCACCACGGCTTGCAAAACCTTTCTCCCAAAAATAGCCTCAGAAGAAGCAAAAGTATCAAACTTGTAAAATTTGGTAAAAGTGTGCAGTGAAGACCAAGTCGCTGCCCTACATATCTGATCAACAGAAGCCTCGTTCTTGAAGGCCCATGTGGAAGCCACAGCCCTAGTGGAATGAGCTGTGATTCTTTCGGGAGGCTGCCGTCCGGCAGTCTCGTAAGCCAATCTGATGATGCTTTTAATCCAAAAAGAGAGAGAGGTAGAAGTTGCTTTTTGACCTCTCCTTTTACCTGAATAAACAACAAACAAGGAAGATGTTTGTCTAAAATCCTTTGTAGCATCTAAATAGAATTTTAGAGCGCGAACAACATCCAAATTGTGCAACAAACGTTCCTTCTTTGAAACTGGTTTTGGACACAGAGAAGGTACGATAATCTCCTGGTTAATGTTTTTGTTAGAAACAACTTTTGGAAGAAAACCAGGTTTAGTACGTAAAACCACCTTATCTGCATGGAACACCAGATAAGGAGGAGAACACTGCAGAGCAGATAATTCTGAGACTCTTCTAGCAGAAGAAATCGCAACTAAAAACAAAACTTTCCAAGATAATAACTTAATATCAACGGAATGTAAGGGTTCAAACGGAACCCCCTGAAGAACTGAAAGAACTAAATTGAGACTCCAAGGAGGAGTCAAAGGTTTGTAAACAGGCTTGATTCTAACCAGAGCCTGAACAAAGGCTTGAACATCTGGCACAGCTGCCAGCCTTTTGTGAAGTAATACCGACAAGGCAGAAATCTGTCCCTTCAGGGAACTTGCAGATAATCCTTTTTCCAATCCTTCTTGAAGGAAGGATAGAATCCTAGGAATCTTAACCTTGTCCCAAGGGAATCCTTTAGATTCACACCAACAGATATATTTTTTCCAAATTTTGTGGTAAATCTTTCTAGTCACAGGCTTTCTGGCCTGAACAAGAGTATCGATCACAGAATCTGAGAATCCTCGCTTCGATAAAATCAAGCGTTCAATCTCCAAGCAGTCAGCTGGAGTGAAACCAGATTCGGATGTTCGAACGGACCCTGAACAAGAAGGTCTCGTCTCAAAGGTAGCTTCCAAGGTGGAGCCGATGACATATTCACCAGATCTGCATACCAAGTCCTGCGTGGCCACGCAGGAGCTATCAAGATCACCGACGCCCTCTCCTGCTTGATCCTGGCTATCAGCCTGGGAATGAGAGGAAATGGCGGGAACACATAAGCTAGATTGAAGGTCCAAGGTGCTACTAGTGCATCCACTAGAGCCGCCTTGGGATCCCTGGATCTGGCCCCGTAGCAAGGAACTTTGAAGTTCTGACGAGAGGCCATCAGATCCATGTCTGGAATGCCCCACAGGTGAGTGACTTGGGCAAAGATTTCCGGATGGAGTTCCCACTCCCCCGGATGCAATGTCTGACGACTCAGAAAATCCGCTTCCCAATTTTCCACTCCTGGGATGTGAATAGCAGACAGGTGGCAGGAGTGAGACTCCGCCCAAAGAATAATTTTGGTTACTTCTTCCATCGCTAGGGAACTCCTTGTTCCCCCCTGATGGTTGATGTACGCAACAGTCGTCATGTTGTCTGATTGAAACCGTATGAACCTGGTCCTCGCAAGCTGGGGCCAGGCCTGGAGAGCATTGAATATCGCTCTCAGTTCCAGAATATTTATCGGTAGAAGAGATTCTTCCCGAGACCAAAGACCCTGAGCTTTCAGGGATCCCCAGACCGCGCCCCAGCCTATCAGACTGGCGTCGGTCGTGACAATGACCCACTCTGGTCTGTGGAACATCATCCCTTGAGACAGATTGTCCAGGGACAGCCACCAACGGAGTGAGTCTCTGGTCCTCTGATTTACTTGTATCTTCGGAGACAAGTCTGTATAGTCCCCATTCCACTGACTGAGCATGCACAGTTGTAATGGTCTTAGATGAATGCGCGCAAAAGGAACTATGTCCATCGCCGCCACCATCAACCCGATCACTTCCATGCACTGAGCTATGGAAGGAAGAGGAACGGAATGAAGTATCCGACAAGAGTCCAGAAGCTTTGTTTTTCTGGCTTCTGTTAGAAAGATCCTCATTTGCAAGGAGTCTATAATTGTTCCCAAGAAGGGAACCCTTGTTGACGGGGATAGAGAACTCTTTTCCACGTTCACTTTCCAGCCGTGAGATCTGAGAAAGGCCAGGACAATGTCCGTGTGAGCCTTTGCTTGAGGAAGGGACGACGCTTGAATCAAAATGTCGTCCAGGTAAGGTACTACTGCAATGCCCCTTGGTCTTAGCACCGCTAGAAGGGACCCTAGTACCTTTGTGAAAATCCTTGGAGCAGTGGCTAATCCGAAAGGAAGCGCCACGAACTGGTAATGTTTGTCCAGAAATGCAAACCTTAGGAACCGATGATGTTCCTTGTGGATAGGAATATGTAGATACGCATCCTTTAAATCCACCGTGGTCATGAATTGACCTTCCTGGATGGAAGGAAGGATAGTTCGAATGGTTTCCATCTTGAACGATGGGACCTTGAGAAATTTGTTTAAGATCTTGAGATCTAGGATTGGTCTGAACGTTCCCTCTTTTTTGGGAACTATGAACAGATTGGAGTAGAACCCCATCCCTTGTTCTCTTAATGGAACAGGATGAATCACTCCCATTTTTAACAGGTCTTCTACACAATGTAAGAACGCCTGTCTTTTTATGTGGTCTGAAGACAACTGCGACCTGTGGAACCTCCCCCTTGGGGGAAGTCCCTTGAATTCCAGAAGATAACCCTGGGAGACTATTTCTAGCGCCCAAGGATCCAGAACATCTCTTGCCCAAGCCTGAGCGAAGAGAGAGAGTCTGCCCCCCACCAGATCCGGTCCCGGATCGGGGGCCAATATTTCATGCTGTCTTGGTAGCAGTGGCAGGTTTCTTGGCCTGCTTTCCCTTGTTCCAGCCTTGCATTGGTCTCCAAGCTGGCTTGGCCTGAGCAGTATTACCCTCTTGCTTAGAGGACGTAGCACCTTGGGCTGGTCCGTTTTTACGAAAGGGACGAAAATTAGGTCTATTTTTTGCCTTGAAAGGCCGATCCTGAGGAAGGGCGTGGCCCTTACCCCCAGTGATATCAGAGATAATCTCTTTCAAGTCAGGACCAAACAACGTTTTCCCCTTGAAAGGAATGTTTAGTAGCTTGTTCTTGGAAGACGCATCAGCCGACCAAGATTTCAACCAAAGCGCTCTGCGCGCCACAATAGCAAACCCAGAGTTCTTAGCCGCTAACTTAGCCAATTGCAAAGAGGCGTCTAGAGTGAAAGAATTAGCCAATTTGAGAGCATTGATTCTGTCCATAATCTCCTCATAAGGAGGAGAGTCACTATCGAGCACCTTAAGCAGTTCATCAAACCAGAAATATGCGGCAGTAGTGACAGGGACAATGCATGAAATGGGTTGTAGAAGGTAACCCTGCTGAACAAACATCTTTTTAAGCAAACCTTCTAATTTTTTATCCATAGGATCTTTGAAAGCACAACTATCCTCTATGGGAATAGTGGTGCGTTTGTTTAAAGTAGAAACCGCTCCCTCGACCTTGGGGACTGACTGCCATAAGTCCTTTCTGGGGTCGACCATAGGAAACAATTTTTTAAATATGGGGGGAGGGACGAAAGGAATACCGGGCCTTTCCCATTCTTTATTAACAATGTCCGCCACCCGCTTGGGTATAGGAAAAGCTTCTGGGAGCCCCGGCACCTCTAGGAACTTGTCCATTTTACATAGTTTCTCTGGGATGACTAAATTTTCACAATCATCCAGAGTGGATAATACCTCCTTAAGCAAAATGCGGAGATGTTCCAATTTAAATTTAAATGTAATCACATCAGATTCAGCCTGCTGAGAAATGTTCCCTAAATCAGTAATTTCTCCCTCAGACAAAACCTCCCTGGCCCCCTCAGATTGGGTTAGGGGCCCTTCAGAGATATTAATATCAGCGTCGTCATGCTCTTCAGTAACTAAAACAGAGCAGCCACGCTTACGCTGACAAGGGTTCATTTTGGCTAAAATGTTTTTGACAGAATTATCCATTACAGCCGTTAATTGTTGCATAGTAAGGAGTATTGGCGCGCTAGATGTACTAGGGGCCTCCTGAGTGGGCAAGACTCGTGTAGACGAAGGAGGGAATGATGCAGTACCATGCTTACTCCCCTCACTTGAGGAATCATCTTGGGCATCATTGTCATTATCACATAAATCACATTTATTTAAATGAATAGGAATTCTGGCTTCCCCACATTCAGAACACAGTCTATCTGGTAGTTCAGACATGTTAAACAGGCATAAACTTGATCAGAAAGTACAAAAAACGTTTTAAAATAAAACCGTTACTGTCACTTTAAATTTTAAACTGAACACACTTTATTACTGCAATTGCGAAAAAACATGAAGGAATTGTTCAAAATTCACCAAATTTTCACCACAGCGTCTTAAAGCCTTGAAAATATTGCACACCAATTTTGGAAGCTTTAACCCTTAAAATAACGGAACCGGAGCCGTTTTAAGCTTTAAACCCCTTTACAGTCCCTGGTATCTGCTTTGCTGAGACCCAACCAAACCCAAAGGGGAATACGATACCAAATGACGCCTTCAGAAGTCTTTTATAAGTATCAGAGCTCCTCTCACATGCGACTGCATGCCATGCCTCTCAAAAACAAGTGCGCAACACCGGCGCGAAAATGAGACTCTGCCTATGCTTTGGGAAAGCCCCTAAAGAATAAGGTGTCTAAAACAGTGCCTGCCGATATTATTATATCAAAATACCCAGATAAAATGATTCCTCAAGGCTAAATATGTGTTAATAATCAATCGATTTAGCCCAGAAAAAGTCTACAGTTTAAATAAGCCCTTATGAAGCCCTTATTTACAATCGTAATAAACATGGCTTACCGGATCCCATAGGGAAAATGACAGCTTCCAGCATTACATCGTCTTGTTAGAATGTGTCATACCTCAAGCAGCAAGGGACTGCAAACTGTTCCCCCAACTGAAGTTAATTGCTCTCAACAGTCCTGTGTGGAACAGCCATGGATTTTAGTTACGGTTGCTAAAATCATTTTCCTCATACAAACAGAATTCTTCATCTCTTTTCTGTTTCTGAGTAAATAGTACGTACCAGCACTATTTGAAAATAACAAACTCTTGATTGAATAATGAAAAACTACAGTTAAACACTAAAAAACTCTAAGCCATCTCCGTGGAGATGTTGCCTGTACAACGGCAAAGAGAATGACTGGGGTAGGCGGAGCCTAGGAGGGATCATGTGACCAGCTTTGCTGGGCTCTTTGCCATTTCCTGTTGGGGAAGAGAATATCCCACAAGTAAGGATGACGCCGTGGACCGGACACACCTATGTTGGAGAAATGTGGGTTTAGTGTCCCTTAAGCTTTAAAGCTGGATGTTCAGCGATGCTATGGCTTAAAGGGAATCTGACTAAAAGCAGATTGAAGCAAAACAGTGGGACATTGTGAACTTAATTTGCATATCTTACCCAGAATGCTTTGTTGCATTGGAAACAATGTATCCAGGGGTTTTCTGTAGGATAAACCATCATAAGAATAATGAAGCCTTACAATTGAACATATATCTGTATATCTAATGCAGGGGTGGGCAACTATCGGCCCTCCAGATGTTATGGACTACATTTCCCATGATGCTTTGCCAGCATTATGGCTGAAAGAGCATTATGGCAGATGTAGTAAATAACATCTGGAGAGCCGATAATTGCCCACCCCTGATCTAATGGAATAAGTTCAATTTTCCTTAAACACATGTGAGGATAAATGCTGTCATGAATAACACAGAGTCTCTACGTATAATGTTGTTTCATTAAACAGTAGTATCCAGCAGTACTATTTATGTGTTCCTGCAGTATTAATATTCTTTCCTGCACCATGAGTAACTCATAGCTGCCGAGGAAAAAACGGCTGAGGTGACAAACCTACCTTAAACTGCTTGAAATATAAGAGGCAAAAAATGAGCAAAAATTGTTGACAGTGGGGAGGTTTGTGAACCACCAGCTTTCCCGATGCTTAGGGCAGCACAAAAATAAATAAAACACTGGTAAACGTTCATCCCATTTAAGAGGTCAGAATAAAAAAATTGTCTTGTTGAAGGATAAGGTTGCGTCTTCTAGCTACCTGGAAAGGTGGTGTTGATCTCTTTCCCTAATAAAACAAAACAGTATTCAATGTTGATGACTACCAGGGTGAGCCAAGATACAAGGTTAATTGTATTTAACCTAGAACATGAAAATGTACAGCTATTGCTTCACTGACCTTAAAAAGTGTAACCTTAAGACATTTATATTTATATCTCAAGTACATAAAATAGGTATAAGAAAAGTTTGATATGCCCATAATGGGACCAACTTTATATCAACAAAATGAAAATAAGTTACCTATATACATCCTGAAATGAGAAAAAGTCAGTCTTTTTTTTTCCCAATGTGATGAAAACGGTTATTTGCTCTATAAAGGTACACCGCAGAAGCGTTAATGAACAAAAGAAGCAGATCTGCCAAACTGACTAACAGCATCCAGCTTAGACACAAAATGGATTTAGTATGCAAGTGCAGTGAACCTTTCATTTGCTTCAAGTCAATTTTCAGCCCAACAAAAGAACCAATTTTCAACCTGAGGAATATCATTGAAAAGATTTGGTCTCCAGAAATGTGCACAATAGCAAAATAAAAAGTAAACTGAAAAGTATGAACCTTAAAGACCCAGATTTATTTGAAAAAAATGTTTTCCAGTTTCTATACATTTTAACTAATGAAGTTCTAAATTACCAAACATGCTTAAAGTTAGTGAAATTGGATACGGTGAGTAAGGTAATAGCACATTCTTTTTATAGCTACTACAAAAGACTCATTAGCATATTAACTGGTTGCTAAGCTTATGAATGAGTGTGACTTTATGTCTCAGAGTTCAATATAATAGAAATGTTTTACAAATAAAAATGTCAACAGCAACAGGTCAACAATAAACAGAGAGATAGGTGTACATACAGGTGAATATTTTTAACCCCCTTTACAAAGTTCCTGGAAAAACCTCTGCGTAGGAAATTTAAATAAAGAATTAAATAATGAATACATTAATAACTATTGTTTTAAGGTATCTACAATCCCTTTTTTTTTTATAAATCTATTATTTTATTCTGGATATTCCAAATCAAATGTTTGGTCTGTGATCTGAATAGTAGGTAGCAATTTATTTGTTTCATAGTGATCTATTTTATTTTATAAATACTTCTCAAGATTTTTCAGATCCATTGGAGGACAGGGAGGCTAAGGATAAATCAGGGAGATCCTTAGGCAGGCCTAGGAGATTATAGAAAGAGAACCTAATTGTTTTGGATTAACAATTTTTTAATTATTAATAAAAGGTTTGATATTATATTGGAGGCCCTTTCAGCAATTAAAATAAATAATCATAATCAAAAATACTGCAAAAAAAGGCAGAAAGACAAAGAACAACCAATTTTTTATTTGTCTCTCCACTTATCAGCGATAACATAATTGAACTGTCCTGTGCACAGTGTTGGCACAGGGAATGCACTTAAGATGTCATGATATAAGTTATGCTCCTGTAAGGTTTTGTATTTACAGAACGTTTTTAAAGTAATTGTGTAGAGGTAGGCAGTGCAAAACAAGACACCCTACTTTTAGATTTAGACTTTTCCATATGATACCACCAGTAGAATGCACACTTATAATACAGCTAGCCTAGCTAAAACATTGTGCAACAGAGGCGCATGCACAGCATTCTAAAGATATACAAACACATATACATTTTACACACAGAATGTAAAGGGACAGTAAAGTCAAAATTAAACTTTCCTGATTCGGAAAGAGCATGCAATTTTAAACAACTTTCCAAATGTACTTATGTTATCAAATTTGCTTTCTTCTCTTGGTATCTTTTATTGAAGAGTAAAACTAGGTAGGCTCATAAGAGCTCAGGAGTGTGCACGTGTCTTTTGTACTCTATGGCAGCAGTGTTTTGCAACATTATTTGTAGCTTTGTTATACAATATTGCAAAACACTGCTGCCGCAGAGTACAAAAGACACGTGCACACTCCTGACGTGCAACACTGCTGCCTTAACGACCAAGGACGTTCCTGGCACGTCCTCTGGTCTTTCATGTGGTGGAAGCGATCCTGATCGCTTCCAGCCGCTTTTATGATATTGCAGTGATGCCTTGATATTGAGGCATCCTGCAATACCAATTTTTTACAAACCGATGCAGAGAGAGCCACTCTGTGGCCCTCTCTGCACCAGTAGCGATGGTGTCGATTGGATCACCTGGTTCCTCTATGTGCAATGTGCACCCCGGGTGCCAGGAGCGTGCGGCATGTGCGTGTGTGCGCACAGCAACCACTACAATCAATGAGAAATGAATGGAAAGGAGGGAGAGGGAGGGGGGAAAAACTAAGGATCGTAGGATCTGGGAGGGGGGGCAGCACATAGGTAGCTGGGGGGGGTTAGAGAGCTTTTTGTAAGAGATCAGGGAGGTTGGGGGCTTAGGGGGGGTACATCAGAGCTACATAATAATTTATTTATTTTTTTAAATAAAAAAAAAAAGCCTTTAATTTTAGTACTGGCAGACTTTCTGCCGGTACTCAAGATGGCAGGGACAATTGTGGGGTGAGGAGGGAAGAGAGCTGTTTGGGAGGGTGATCTCTACACTAAAGCTAAAATTAACCCTGCAAGCTCCCTACAAGCTACCTAATTAACCCCTTCACTGCTGGGTATAATACAAGTGTGGTGCGCAGCGGCATTTAGCGGCCTTCTAATTGACAAAAAGCAACGCCAAAGCCATATTTGTCTGCTATTTCTGAACAAAGGGGATCCCAGAGAAGCATTAACAACCATTTGTGCCATAATTGCACAAGATGTTTGCAAATAATTTCAGTGAGAAACCTAAAGTCTGTGAAAAGTGTTTGTTTTTTTAATTTGATAGCATTTGGCGGTGAAATGGTGGCATAAAATATACCAAAAGGGGCCTAGATCAATACTTTGTGTTGTCTACTACACTACATTAAGCTACAATTAACACTACAAGCTCCCTAATTAACCCCTTCACTGCTGGGCATAATACACGTGTGGTGCGAGCTGCATTTAGCGGCCTTCTAATTGCCAAAAAGCAACGCCAAAGCAATATGTGTCTGCTATTTCTTAACAAAGGGGATCCCAGAGAAGCATTTACAACCATTTGTGCCATAACTGCACAAGCAGTTTGTAAATAATTTCAGTGAGAAACCTAAAGTTTGTGAAAAAGTGAACAATTTTTTTTTTTATTTGATCGCATTTGGCGGTGAAATGGTGGCATGAAATATACCAAAAGGGGCCTAGATCAATACTTTGGGTTGTCTACTACACTACACTGAAGCTAAAATTAACCCTACAAGCTCCCTACAAGTTCCCTAATTAACCCCTTCTCTGCTGGGCATAATACACGTGTGGTGCGCAGTGGCAGTTAGCGGCCTTCTAATTACCAAAAAGCAACGCCAAAGCCATATATGTCTGCTATTTCTGAACACAAAGGGGATCCTAGGGAAGCATCTACAACCATTTGTGCCACAATTGCACAAGCTGTTTGTAAATAATTTCAGTGAGAAACCTAAAATTGTGAAAAATTTAACACATTTTTTTTTATTTGATCGCATTTGGAGGTTAAATGGTGGGATGAAATATACCAAAATGGGCCTAGATCAATTCTTTGGGTTGTCTACTAAAAAACCCATATACAAGTCAAGGGATATTCAGGGATTCCAGACAGATATCAGTGTTCCAATGTAACTATCGCTAATTTTGAAAAACAAAAAGTGGTTTGGAAATAGCAAAGTGCTACTTGTATTTATTGCCCTATAACTTACAAAAAAAAGCAAAGAACATGTAAACATTGAGTATTTCTAAACTCAGGACAAAATAAAGAAACTATTTAGCACAGGAGTTTTTTTTGGTGGTTGTAGAAGTGTAACAGATTTTGGGGGTCAAAGTTAGAAAAAGTGTGTTTTTTTTCAATTTTATTTTAACCCCTTAATGACCACAGCACTTTTCCATTTTCTGTCCGTTTGGGACCAAGGCTATTTTTACATTTTTGCGGTGTTTGTGTTTAGCTGTAATTTTCCTCTTACTCATTTACTGTACCCACACATATTATATACCGTTTTTCTCGCCATTAAATGGACTTTCAAAATATACCATTATTTTCATCATATCTTATAATTTACTATAAAAAATATTATAAAATATGAGGAAAAAATGGAAAAAAACACACTTTTTCTAACTTTGACCCCCAAAATCTGTTACACATCTACAACCACCAAAAAACACCCATGCTAAATAGTTTCTAAATTTTGTCCTGAGTTTAGAAATACCCAATGTTTACATGTTCTTTGCTTTTTTTGCAAGTTATAGGGCCATAAATACAAGTAGCACTTTGCCATTTCCAAACCACTTTTTTTCAAAATTAGCGCTAGTTACATTGGGACACTAATATCTTTCAGGAATCCCTGAATATCCATTGACATGTATATATTTTTTTTTTAGAAGACATCCCAAAGTATTGATCTAGGCCCATTTTGGTATATTTCATGCCACCATTTCACCGCCGAATGCGATCAAATAAAAAATTTTTTTTACTTTTTCACAAATTTTTTCACAAACTTTAGGTTTCTCACTGAAATTATTTACAAACAACTCATGAAATTATGGAATAAATGGTTGTAAATGCTTCTCTGGGATCCCCTTTGTTCATAAATAGCAGACATATATGGCTTTGGCTTTGCTTTTTGGTAATTAGAAGGCTGCTAAATGCCACTGCGCACCACACGTGTATTATGCCCAGCAGTGAATGGGTTAATTAGGGAGCATGTAGGGAGCTTCTAGGGTTAATTTTAGCTCTAGTGTAGTGTAGTAGACAACCCCAAGTATTGATCTAGGCCCATTTTGGTATATTTCATGCCACCATTTCACCGCCAAAAGCAATCAAATAAAAAAAAATTGTTCACTTTTTCAAACTTTAGGTTTCTCACTAAAATTATTTACAAACAGCTTGTGCAATTATGGCACAAATGGTTTTAAATGCTTCTCTGGGATCCCCTTTGTTCAGAAATAGCAGACATATGTGGCTTTGGCGTTGCTTTTTGGTAATTATAAGGCCGCTAAATGTTGCTGCGCATCACATGTGTATTATGGCCAGCAGTGAAGGGGTTAATTAGGTAGTTTGTAGGGAGCTTGCAGGGTTAATTTTAGCTTTAGTGTAGAGATCAGACTCCCACCTGACACATCCCACCCCCTGATCCCTCCCAAACAGCTCTCTTCCCTCCCCCACCCCACAATTGTCCCCGCCATCTTAAGTACTGGCAGAAAGTCTGCCAGTACTAAAATAAAAGGTATTAAAAAAAATATATATATATTTTTTTTAGCATATTTACATATGCTGCTATGTAGGGTCCCCCCTTAGCCCCCAACCTCCCTGATCCCCCCCAAAATAGCTCCCTAACCCTCCCCCTCTGCCTTATTGGGGCCATCTTGGGTACTGGCAGCTGTCTGCCAGTACCCAGTTTGCAAATAAAAATGTTTTTTTTATTATTTTTTTTGATTTGTTTCTGTAGTGTAGCTTCCCCCCCACAGTCCAATATCCCCCCAGCCAAACCGATCAACAAATAAATACATAAACCCCTTTGATCCCCACTTATAAGAAAAAACTTTCTGTAGCGTAGTGGTTCCCACCCGCTCCCTCCCCGTGCACGCGCCCGCCCGGCCTCCCCGTGCACGTGCGCGCGTCCGTGCGCGCCCCCCCCGGTCGTCCCCGCCCCCGATCCCGCCCCCCTCCGCATCACAAAGGCCATCGATGACCGCCACCCACCTCCCACACCGGCTCCCACCCACCAACGAACATAGCCGTTAATGTCCGGTGCAGAGAGGGCCACAGAGTGGCTCTCTCTGCACCGGATGGCTAAAAATGGTTATTGCAGGATGCCTCGATATCGAGGCATCACTGCAATAACCGGAAAGCAGCTGGAAGCGAGCAGGATCGCTTCCAGCTGCTTTCCACACCAAGGACGTGCAGGGTACGTCCTCAGGCGTTAACTGCCTTTTTTTTTCAGACGTACCCTGCACGTCCTCGGTCACTAAGGGGTTAATAATATTTTATATATTTTTTATAGTACCTTATGAGATATGATGAAAATAATGGTATCTATCTTTAGAAAGTCCATTTAATGGTGAGAAAAACAGTATATAATATGTGTGGGTACAGTAAATTAGTAAGAGGAAAATTACAGCTAAACACAAACACTGCAGAAATGGGTTAAAAAACACACAAATAAAAATACTTAATAGTTCAATTAATTAAATGGTTTTATTTTCATGTATACCTCCAGATATATCTTGAAAATATGTTATGTGAAAATGGTTTATAGTTTTTATGCTTACATAGTGCACGTGTGTACAGGGGCGGAACTATTATTGGTGCAGCGGGTTTGGTGGCACTGGGACTCAAGTCCTGAGGGCCCATAAAAGCCGTCTATACATAGGAGTGTGCAGAATGTGTACAGTACTAATGTAGGGGAGCCTTTTATTAGTGCAGGTTTCAGGTCTATCGATCTATCTATTAATCTATCTATCGATCTATCCTACAGAGCAGCTTGAATATTATTACTATTGTTTACTACTGAGTTACCTTTGGGGAGGCCAAAAACATTTTTGCATCAGGGTCCTCTGTTTAGAAGGGCCGCTACTGTGTGTTTATCTTATGCATTAAAGATTTTTGCCGTAAGGAGGATTACTGCTGTTCAAACCTGTTGAGCGTTGTCATGTGCAGTGTAAGTCGAACAAAAAAAGTTGATAAAATGATACAATTTATCATGGAAAACATTGTATATATTGATTGTTCTCCCGGCAGTATAAAAAAAAAGATTGTCAAATTGCTCCGAAAAGACCTGCTCTGTACAAGATGCAGGGTTTTTCTTCTGAGCAAGAGATAAAAAATAAATAAACTGTCTCATAACAAAGGATGGTACAGGCTTGTGAGTCTGCAAAATAAAGAAAATATTTCACAGAGCGCATTATTGCAGGCAATGTGACAGCTCTCTTCTGATTTCCTCTCTTGCCTCCCACACTGCCGATTGTAACAAAAAATAGAAGCGTCATCATACAGCATTCAGTGCAAAGTGACTACATTTTTATCAGCTTACCTCTTAGGATAATTGCATTTACAAATTAAACTACAGGAATGCATTTTCCAATCATGAAACTTCATTTAACATGCAGCATTTGTTAGAAACAAGTAAACATTTAGAATCTATGATCTAAAGCATAATAAATAATTAAATAAATAAAAATAAAATTGTGTTGGTTTGTTTTTTTTTCTTCCTGTTGTCTATGTGATTGGTTTAGTTCTTTATTTAATAGTAAATGACACTATAAGATAAATTTACTTGAGATGTTTCCTGACTCTTTCCTGTTGGACCTAATTTCTCTATATTGGAACTAAGTTCCGATGTAAACTAACTGAAATCACGCATTTGTTCATTCCATCATGTGATTTCAATGATGGGATCAGGTCAGGGGGGAGTGCCTATGACGCTAGGCACACCCTCCAGCCCGCTATCCCATTTACCAACACGCTAGGACAGCGCAAATGGCTAGGACGTTCTATGCTGTCCTAACAGCACTAAAGCCTAGTGCAGTTAGGATGGCATAGAACGTCCCAAGGATGGGAAAGGGTTAAAGAACAGACTTGTTTTAAAGAATCATCAATAATAAAAGGGCGGGGAAAAAGAGCAATAATAAAAATACGCTACTGTATTATATTATTGCACTATTGCTTGGAAATATGTGTTACAGTTAAATCTGTACCATTAAAGGGATAGTAAAGTAAAAATTAAGGTTTTAATATTCTGAGAAAGCATGCCGTTTTATAAACCTTTCAAATTTAAATTCTAATATCAAATTTGCTTTGTTGTTTTGGTATTCTTTGTTGAAAAGTAAACATAGAAATGCTTATAGGAGCTCAGAGCGTGCACGTTTCTTTAGCAGTCTATTTAAGCAGTGTTGAAAACAATGCTGTCATTAAATGCTAAGGAAGTGCACTCTACTAAACATATATTGGTTTACTCTTCAAAAGGACACCAAGGGAACAATGCAAATGTGATAATATAAGTAAATTGGAAAGGTTTTAAAAACAGAGATAACATGGAGTTGTTTTTTTTTTATTGCATTCTCTAATTAAACAATGAAAGTTAAATGTTGACTTTATTGTCCATTTAATGTACTACTGGTCCAGATCTGAACATGGCTGTTGACACAATCAGGGGCACCATATATGAGTAACCACTTTAGGATCCACAGTGTATTGTCAATCCAGAGTTCATTTAAACTATGGCCTAGATTTGGAGTTTGGCGGTAGCCGTGAAAACCAGCGTTAGAGGCTCCTAACGCTGGTTTTAGGCTGCCGCCGGTATTTGGAGTCAGTCAAAAAAGGGTCTAACGCTCACTTTTCAGCCGCGACTTTTCCATACCGCAGATCCCCTTACGTAAATTGCGTATCCTATCTTTTCAATGGGATCTTTCTAACTCTGGTATTTAGAGTCGTGTCTGAAGTGAGCGTTAGAAATCTAACGACAAAACTCCAGCCGCAGAAAAAAGTCAGTAGTTAAGAGCTTTCTGGGCTAACGCCGGTTCATAAAGCTCTTAACTACTGTGCTCTAAAGTACACTAACACCCATAAACTACCTATGCACCCCTAAACCGAGGCCCCCCCACATCGCTGACACTCGATTAATTTTTTTTAACCCCTAATCTGCCGACCGCCACCTACGTTATACTTATGTACCCCTAATCTGCTGCCCCTAACACCGCCGACCCCTATATTATATTTATTAACCCCTAATCTGCCCTCCCTAACATCGCCGACACCTAACTTCAATTATTAACCCCTAATCTGCCGACCGAATCTCGCCGCTATTCTAATAAATGTATTAACCCCTAAAGCTAAGTCTAACCCTAACACTAACACCCCCCTTAAATATAATTTAAATCTAACAAAATTAATTAACTCTTATTAAATAAATTTTCTCCAACATAGGTGTGTCCGGTCCACGGCGTCATCCTTACTTGTGGGATATTCTCTTCCCCAACAGGAAATGGCAAAGAGCCCAGCAAAGCTGGTCACATGATCCCTCCTAGGCTCCGCCTACCCCAGTCATTCTCTTTGCCGTTGTACAGGCAACATCTCCACGGAGATGGCTTAGAGTTTTTTAGTGTTTAACTGTAGTTTTTATTATTCAATCAAGAGTTTGTTATTTTAAAATAGTGCTGGTATGTACTATTTACTCAGAAACAGAAAAGAGATGAAGATTTCTGTTTGTATGAGGAAAATGATTTTAGCACCGTAACTAAAATCCATGGCTGTTCCACACAGGACTGTTGAGAGCAATTAACTTCAGTTGGGGGAACAGTGTGCAGTCTCTTGCTGCTTGAGGTATGACACATTCTAACAAGACGATGTAATGCTGGAAGCTGTCATTTTTCCCTATGGGATCCGGTAAGCCATGTTTATTACGATGGTAAATAAGGGCTTCACAAGGGCTTATTAAGATTGTAGACTTTTCTGGGCTAAATCGATTCAGTTTTAAAACATATTTAGCCTTGAGGAATCATTTTATCTGGGTATATTGATATTATAATATCGGCAGGCACTGTATTAGACACCTTATTTCTCTGGGGCTTTCCCAAAGCATAAGCAGAGCCTCATTTTCGCGCCGGTGTGGCGCACTTGTTTTTGAGAGGCATGGCATGCAGTCGCATGTGAGAGGAGCTCTGATACTTAGAAAAGACTTTCTGAAGCGTCATTTGGTATCGTATTCCCCTTTGGGTTTGGTTGGGTCTCAGCAAAGCAGATACCAGGGACTGTAAAGGGGTTAAAGTGTTAAAACGGCTCCGGTTCCGTTATTTTAAGGGTTAAAGCTTCCAAATTTGGTGTGCAATACTTTTAAGGCTTTAAGACACTGTGGTGAAAATTTGGTGAATTTTGTACAATTCCTTCATGTTTTTTCGCAATTGCAGTAATAAAGTGTGTTCAGTTTAAATTTAAAGTGACAGTAACGGTTTTATTTTAAAACGTTTTTTGTACTTTATTATCAAGTTTATGCCTGTTTAACATGTCTGAACTACCAGATAGACTGTGTTCTGAATGTGGGGAAGCCAGAATTCCTGTTCATTTAAATAAATGTGATTTATGTGATAATGACAATGATGCCCAAGATGATTCCTCAAGTGAGGGGAGTAAGCATGGTACTGCATCATTCCCTCCTTCGTCTACACGAGTCTTGCCCACTCAGGAGGCCCCTAGTACATCTAGCGCGCCAATACTCCTTACTATGCAACAATTAACGGCTGTAATGGATAATTCTGTCAAAAACATTTTAGCCAAATTGAACCCTTGTCAGCGTAAGCGTGGCTGCTCTGTTTTAGTTTCTGAAGAGCATGACGACGCTGATATTAATATCTCTGAAGGGCCCCTAACCCAATCTGAGGGGGCCAGGGAGGTTTTGTCTGAGGGAGAAATTACTGATTCAGGGAACATTTCTCAACAGGCTGAACCTGATGTAATTGCCTTTAAATTTAAGTTGGAACATCTCCGCATTCTGCTTAAGGAGGTATTATCCACTCTGGATGATTGTGAAAAGTTGGTCATCCCAGAGAAACTATGTAAAATGGACAAGTTCCTAGAGGTGCCGGAGCTCCCAGAAGCTTTTCCTATACCCAAGCGGGTGGCGGACATTGTTAATAAAGAATGGGAAAGGCCCGGTATTCCTTTCGTCCCTCCCCCCATATTTAAAAAATTGTTTCCTATGGTCGACCCCAGAAAGGACTTATGGCAGACAGTCCCCAAGGTCGAGGGAGCGGTTTCTACTTTAAACAAACGCACCACTATACCCATAGAGGATAGTTGTGCTTTCAAAGATCCTATGGATAAAAAATTAGAAGGTTTGCTTAAAAAGATGTTTGTTCAGCAGGGTTACCTTCTACAACCAATTTCATGCATTGTCCCTGTCACTACAGCCGCATGTTTCTGGTTTGATGAGCTGATAAAGGCGCTCGACAGTGATTCTCCTCCTTATGAGGAGATTATGGACAGACTCAATGCTCTCAAATTGGCTAATTCTTTCACCCTAGACGCCACTTTGCAATTGGCTAGGTTAGCGGCTAAGAATTCTGGGTTTGCTATTGTGGCGCGCAGAGCGCTTTGGTTGAAATCTTGGTCGGCTGATGCGTCTTCCAAGAACAAGCTACTAAACATTCCTTTCAAGGGGAAAACGCTGTTTGGCCCTGACTTGAAAGAGATTATCTCGGATATCACTGGGGGTAAGGGCCACGCCCTTCCTCAGGATCGGCCTTTCAAGGCGAAAAACAGACCTAATTTTCGTCCCTTTCGTAAAAACGGACCAGCCCAAAGTGCTACGTCCTCTAAGCAAGAGGGTAATACTTCTCAAGCCAAGCCAGCTTGGAGACCAATGCAAGGCTGGAACAAGGGAAAGCAGGCCAAGAAGCCTGCCACTGCTACCAAGACAGCATGAAATATTGGCCCCCGATCCGGGACCGGATCTGGTGGGGGGCAGACTCTCTCTCTTCGCTCAGGCTTGGGCAAGAGATGTTCTGGATCCTTGGGCGCCAGAAATAGTCTCCCAGGGTTATCTTCTGGAATTCAAGGGACTTCCCCCAAGGGGGAGGTTCCACAGGTCTCAGTTGTCTTCAGACCACATAAAAAGACAGGCGTTCTTACATTGTGTAGAAGACCTGTTAAAAATGGGAGTGATTCATCCTGTTCCACTAAGAGAACAAGGGATGGGGTTCTACTCCAATCTGTTCATAGTTCCCAAAAAAGAGGGAACGTTCAGACCAATCTTAGATCTCAAGATCTTAAACAAGTTTCTCAAGGTTCCATCTTTCAAGATGGAAACCATTCGAACTATTCTTCCTTCCATCCAGGAGGGTCAATTCATGACCACGGTGGATTTAAAGGATGCGTATCTACATATTCCTATCCACAAGGAACATCATCGGTTCCTAAGGTTTGCATTCCTGGACAAACATTACCAGTTCGTGGCGCTTCCTTTCGGATTAGCCACTGCTCCAAGGATTTTCACAAAGGTACTAGGGTCCCTTCTAGCGGTGCTAAGACCAAGGGGCATTGCAGTAGTACCTTACCTGGACGACATTCTGATTCAAGCGTCGTCCCTTCCTCAAGCAAAGGCTCACACGGACATTGTCCTGGCCTTTCTCAGATCTCACGGCTGGAAAGTGAACGTGGAAAAGAGTTCTCTATCCCCGTCAACAAGGGTTCCCTTCTTGGGAACAATTATAGACTCCTTAGAAATGAGGATCTTTCTAACAGAGGCCAGAAAAACAAAACTTCTAGACTCTTGTCGGATACTTCATTCTGTTCCTCTTCCTTCCATAGCTCAGTGCATGGAAGTGATCGGGTTGATGGTAGCGGCGATGGACATAGTTCCTTTTGCGCGCATTCATCTAAGACCATTACAACTGTGCATGCTCAGTCAGTGGAATGGGGACTATACAGACTTGTCTCCGAAGATACAAGTAAATCAGAGGACCAGAGACTCACTCCGTTGGTGGCTGTCCCTGGACAATCTGTCTCAAGGGATGACGTTCCGCAGACCAGAGTGGGTCATTGTCACGACCGACGCCAGTCTGATGGGCTGGGGCGCGGTCTGGGGACCCCTGAAAGCTCAGGGTCTTTGGTCTCGGGAAGAATCTCTTCTACCGATAAATATTCTGGAACTGAGAGCGATATTCAATGCTCTCAAGGCCTGGCCTCGGCTAGCGAGGACCAAGTTCATACGGTTTCAATCAGACAACATGACAACTGTTGCGTACATCAACCATCAGGGGGGAACAAGGAGTTCCCTAGCGATGGAAGAAGTGACCAAAATCATTCTATGGGCGGAGTCTCACTCCTGCCACCTGTCTGCTATCCACATCCCAGGAGTGGAAAATTGGGAAGCGGATTTTCTGAGTCGTCAGACATTGCATCCGGGGGAGTGGGAACTCCATCCGGAAATCTTTGCCCAAGTCACTCACCTGTGGGGCATTCCAGACATGGATCTGATGGCCTCTCGTCAGAACTTCAAAGTTCCTTGCTACGGGGCCAGATCCAGGGATCCCAAGGCGGCTCTAGTGGATGCACTAGTAGCACCTTGGACCTTCAAACTAGCTTATGTGTTCCCGCCATTTCCTCTCATACCCAGGCTGGTAGCCAGGATCAATCAGGAGAGGGCGTCGGTGATCTTGATAGCTCCTGCGTGGCCACGCAGGACTTGGTATGCAGATCTGGTGAATATGTCATCGGCTCCACCTTGGAAGCTACCTTTGAGACGAGACCTTCTTGTTCAGGGTCCGTTCGAGCATCCGAATCTGGTTTCACTCCAGCTGACTGCTTGGAGATTGAACGCTTGATTTTATCGAAGCGAGGATTCTCAGATTCTGTTATTGATACTCTTGTTCAGGCCAGAAAGCCTGTAACTAGAAAGATTTACCACAAAATTTGGAAAAAATATATCTGTTGGTGTGAATCTAAAGGATTTTCTTGGGACAAGGTTAAGATTCCTAGGATTCTATCCTTCCTTCAAGAAGGATTGGAAAAAGGATTATCTGCAAGTTCCCTGAAGGGACAGATTTCTGCCTTGTCGGTATTACTTCACAAAAAGCTGGCAGCTGTGCCAGATGTTCAAGCCTTTGTTCAGGCTCTGGTTAGAATCAAGCCTGTTTACAAACCTTTGACTCCTCCTTGGAGTCTCAATTTAGTTCTTTCAGTTCTTCAGGGGGTTCCGTTTGAACCCTTACATTCCGTTGATATTAAGTTATTATCTTGGAAAGTTTTGTTTTTAGTTGCGATTTCTTCTGCTAGAAGAGTCTCAGAATTATCTGCTCTGCAGTGTTCTCCTCCTTATCTGGTGTTCCATGCAGATAAGGTGGTTTTACGTACTAAACCTGGTTTTCTTCCAAAAGTTGTTTCTAACAAAAACATTAACCAGGAGATTATCGTACCTTCTCTGTGTCCAAAACCAGTTTCAAAGAAGGAACGTTTGTTGCACAATTTGGATGTTGTTCGCGCTCTAAAATTCTATTTAGATGCTACAAAGGATTTTAGACAAACATCTTCCTTGTTTGTTGTTTATTCAGGTAAAAGGAGAGGCCAAAAAGCAACTTCTACCTCTCTCTCTTTTTGGATTAAAAGCATCATCAGATTGGCTTACGAGACTGCCGGACGGCAGCCTCCCGAAAGAATCACAGCTCATTCCACTAGGGCTGTGGCTTCCACATGGGCCTTCAAGAACGAGGCTTCTGTTGATCAGATATGTAGGGCAGCGACTTGGTCTTCTCTGCACACTTTTACCAAATTTTACAAGTTTGATACTTTTGCTTCTTCTGAGGCTATTTTTGGGAGAAAGGTTTTGCAAGCCGTGGTGCCTTCCATTTAGGTGACCTGATTTGCTCCCTCCCTTCATCCGTGTCCTAAAGCTTTGGTATTGGTTCCCACAAGTAAGGATGACGCCGTGGACCGGACACACCTATGTTGGAGAAAACAGAATTTATGTTTACCTGATAAATTTCTTTCTCCAACGGTGTGTCCGGTCCACGGCCCGCCCTGGTTTTTTAATCAGGTCTGATAATTTATTTTCTTTAACTACAGTCACCACGGTACCATATGGTTTCTCCTATGCAAATATTCCTCCTTAACGTCGGTCGAATGACTGGGGTAGGCGGAGCCTAGGAGGGATCATGTGACCAGCTTTGCTGGGCTCTTTGCCATTTCCTGTTGGGGAAGAGAATATCCCACAAGTAAGGATGACGCCGTGGACCGGACACACCGTTGGAGAAAGAAATTTATCAGGTAAACATAAATTCTGTTATTCCTATTTAAAGCTAAATACTTACCTGTAAAATAAATCCTAATATAGCTACAATATAAATTATAATTATATTATAGCTATTTTAGGATTTATATTTATTTTACAGGTAACTTTGTATTTATTTTAACCAGGTACAATAGCTATTAAATAGTTAAGAACTATTTAATAGCTAAAATAGTTAAAATAATTACAAAATTACCTGTAAAATAAATCCTAACCTAAGTTACAATTAAACCTAACACTACACTATCAATAAATTAATTAAATACAATACCTACAAATAACTACAATGAAATAAACTAACTAAAGTACAAAAAATAAAAAAGAACTAAGTTACAAAAAATAAAAAAATATTTACAAACATAAGAAAAATATTACAACAATTTTAAACTAATTACACCTACTCTAAGCCCCCTAATAAAATAACAAAGCCCCCCAATATAAAAAATGACCTACCCTATTCTAAATTACAAAAGTTCAAAGCTCTTTTACCTTACCAGCCCTGAACAGGGCCCTTTGTGGGGCATGCCCCAAAGAATTCAGCTCTTTTGCCTGTAAAAAAAAAACATACAATACCCCCCCCAACATTACAACCCACCACCCACATACCCCTAATCTAACCCAAACCCCCCTTAAATAAACCTAACACTAAGCCCCTGAAGATCTTCCTACCTTATCTTCACCTCACCGGGTATCACCGATCGGTCCTGGCTCCAAAATCTTCATCTAAGCCCAAGCGGGGGCTAGACATCCATCATCCGACGGCTGAAGAAGTCCAGAAGAGGCTCCAAAGTCTTCATCCTATCCAGGAAGAAGAGTAGATCCGGACCGGCAACCATCATCTTCCAAGCGGCATCTTCTATCTTCATCCGATGAGGACCGGCTCCATCTTGAAGACCTCCATCGCGGATCCATCCTTCTTCTCCGACGACTAGACGACGAATGACGGTTCCTTTAAATGACATCATCCAAGATGGCGTCCCTCGAATTCCGATTGGCTGATAGGATTCTATCAGCCAATCGGAATTAAGGTAGGAATATTCTGATTGGCTGATGGAATCAGCCAATCAGAATCAAGTTCAATCCGATTGGCTGATCCAATCAGCCAATCAGATTGAGCTCGCATTCTATTGGCTGTTCCGATCAGCCAATAGAATGCAAGCTCAATCTGATTGGCTGACTCCATCAGCCAATCAGAATATTCCTACCTTAATTCAGATTGGCTGATAGAATCCTATCAGCCAATCGGAATTCGAGGGACGCCATCTTGGATGACGTCATTTAAAGGAACCGTCATTCGTCGTTCAGTCGTCGGCCAGGATGGATGTTCCGCGTCGGAGGTCTTCAGGATGTTGCCGCTCCGCTCCGGATGGATGACGATAGAAGATTCCGCTTGGATGAAGACTTCAATCGGATGGAAGACCTCTTCTGCCCCGCTTGGATGAAGACTTCTACCGGATGGAGGACCTCTTCTTGCTCCGCTTGGATGAAGAATTTGGCTCGGCTGGGTGAAGACGACTCAAGGTAGGGAGATCTTCAGGGGCTTAGTGTTAGGTTTATTTAAGGGGGGTTTGGGTTAGATTAGGGGTATGTGGGTGGTGGGTTGTAATGTTGGGGGGGGGGTATTGTATGTTTTTTTTTACAGGCAAAAGAGCTGAACTTCTTGGGGCATGCCCCGCAAAGGGCCCTGTTCAGGGCTGGTAAGGTAAAAGAGCTTTGAACTTTAGTAATTTAGAATAGGGTAGGGCATTTTTTTATTTTGGGGGGCTTTGATATTTTATTAGGGGGCTTAGAGTAGGTGTAATTAGTTTAAAATTGTTGTAATATATTTCTAATGTTTGTAAATATTTTTTTATTTTTTGTAACTTAGTTCTTTTTTATTTTTTGTACTTTAGTTTATTTCATTGTATTTATTTGTAGGAATTGTATTTAATTTATTTATTGATAGTGTAGTGTTAGGTTTAATTGTAGATAATTAAAGGTATTTTATTTAATTTATTTTATTGATAGTGTAGTGTTAGGTTTAATTGTAACTTAGGTTAGGATTTATTTTACAGGTAAATTTGTAATTATTTTAACTATTTTAGCTATTAAATAGTTCTTAACTATTTAATAGCTATTGTACCTGGTTAAAATAAATACAAAGTTACCTGTAAAATAAATATTAATCCTAAAATAGCTATAATATCATTATAATTTATATTGTAGCTATATTAGGATTTATTTTACAGGTAAGTATTTAGCTTTAAATAGGAATAATTTATTTAATAAGAGTTAATTAATTTCGTTAGATTAAAATTATATTTAATTTATGGGGGTGTTAGTGTTAGGGTTAGACTTAGCTTTAGGGGTTAATCCATTTATTAGAATAGCGGTGAGCTCCAGTCGGCAGATTAGGGGTTAATAATTGAAGTTAGGTGTCGGCGATGTTAGGGAGGGCAGATTAGGGGTTAATACTATTTATTATAGGGTTAGTGAGGCGGATTAGGGGTTAATAACTTTATAATAATAGCGGTGCGGTCCGCTCGGCAGATTAGGGGTTAATAAGTGTAGGCAGGTGGAGGCGACGTTGTGGGGGGCAGATTAGGGGTTAATAAATATAATATAGGGTCGGCAGTGTTAGGGGCAGCAGATTAGGGGTACATAGGGATAATGTAAGTAGCGGCGGTTTACGGAGCGGCAGATTAGGGGTTAAAAATAATATACAGGGGTCAGCGATAGCGGGGGGCGGCAGAATAGGGGTTAATAAGTGTAAGGTTAGGGGTGTTTAGACTCGGGGTACATGTTAGAGTGTTAGGTGCAGACGTAGGAAGTGTTTCCCCGTAGGAAACAATGGGGCTGCGTTAGGAGCTGAACGCTGCTTTTTTGCAGGTGTTAGGTTTTTTTTCAGCTCAAACAACCCCATTGTTTCCTATGGGGGAATCGTGCACGAGCACGTTTTTGAGGCTGGCCGCGTCCGTAAGCAACTCTGGTATCGAGAGTTGAAGTTGCGTTAAATATGCTATACGCTCCTTTTTTGGAGCCAAACGCAGCCATTCTGTGGACTCTCAATACCAGAGTTATTTTAAAGGTGCGGCCAGAAAAAAGCCAGCGTTAGCTACGCGGGTCGTTACCGACAAAATTCTAAATCTAGCCGTATGTGTTTAACACATTTGTAGGGAACAGATACCACAATAGGAAATACTGAAAAGCAATAGGGTCTTATTGAAAAGTTCTTGTTTATTGGAGCATTTTAGTAATGCTCCTTTTCCTCCCTTTAAATTACAAATGATCTACATAAAAGCATTTTGTTAGCAAATATGCTCTGTTCTGCAGCCCAGGAACATTTCCTTTAAAAGCCTCTTAATGCCTCTCCTGTGGCCAACTTAGGATAGTTATCAACAACCAACTACTGTGATCAAATAATCACTGTGTTTAATGTAGCTTCTGAAATTTGTAGTATGCACTGCAACATCTCTAGCAAACTGAAAACAAAAGCAAAAGAGGAAATTGGCATAACGTTATTTAATATTAAACATTTTTAAGAGATTGTTAGAATTCTGTGTCCCATTGAAAGGACAAGAAACAACCAGTAAAAATATAGCATCTTAGTTTTATTATGGGACCATTCTTCTGTGTCCATAATCAGGATGTCCAACCAGCAGCAGAACACTCATCAGCATTATTTGGAGCAGATTTTGCCTTCCCTTAGAGTAACATGGTGGCAGTAATTTACCTTCTAAACAGAACAACATTTATGTTTTGTAAAATTCAGACCACTCAACATTTTAATCATTTTTTTCTTTCATGTAATTGGCAAGAGTCCATGAGCTAGTGACGTAAGGGTTTGTCTGCAAGTTCCTTGAAGGGACAAATCTCTGCTCTTTCTGTTTAATTTCACAGAAAGATTGCTAAACTTCCTGATATTCACTGTTTTGTACAGGCTTTAGTTCGTATTAAGCCCATCATTAAATCAATCTCTCCTCCTTGGAGTCTTAATTTGGTTCTGAAGGCTTTACAGGCTCCTCCATTTGAACCTATGCATTCTTTGGACATTAAACTACTTTCTTGGAAAGTGTTGTTCCTTTTGGCCATCTCTTCTGCTAGAAGAGTTTCTGAGCTATCTGCTCTTTCTTGTGAATCTCCTTTTCTGATTTTTCATCAGGATAAGGCGGTTTTGCGGACTTCATTTAAATTTTTGCCTAAAGTTATGAATTCTAACAATATTAGTAGAGATTTGTTGTCCCTTCCTTGTGTCCTAATCCTAACCCTTACGTCACTAGCTCATGGACTCTTGCCAATATGAAAGAAATTAATTTATCAGGTAAATTCTTACATAAATTATGTTTTTTATTTTATTTTTTATTTTGTTAAAGTATTTTATTTTTAAATAAACTGCCAAAATTCCAACCCTTCAGAATCTAAAATTGCAGCATGGGTTATTTATTTATTTATAAATTCCAATCCATTAAAAACTAGCCATGAGATTTAGCAAAATCAATGAGCTATAACAAAAATTGTACTAAACACAAAAAAAAAAACTATAAGAAACAGGGCATCACAGACTTTTCAAATGGTTTCAGGGTGATTTTCACAGATTATTGGATAAGCAAAAGATAGATGGCCAAAGTAAAAAGTTAAAAGGGTAGTAAAGCTAAACATTTTCTGCAAGGTACTTTAAGTACTGCAAAATGTGAATTTTGCCTGCTACTATTAGAGACTTGACATTGCAAAATTGATTTGTTTTCTTAAAGGGACAGTAAACACCTTGTAAATACAAGACATTTCTGTTGTATTACTACAGAAGAACATAATATTTAGAGGAGCCAATCTGGGCTATTATCTGTGGACAACAAGGCTAGTCACTTTCATATTGTCATATTACTACTCTAACCCCGCCAGCCACCCATAGCCCCAAGATATTGTTCACTTTTGATAACATAGGTGGTACAATAAAATGCAATAGCATCCGAAGCCCATGGACAGCGTGTAGGTAGTCCCTGGTTTTATTTTAGAAACTGGGTGTCGCGATCGCTCAGCTGATCGCTCTTCCTTTCCGGAGTTCTTCGGCGCTGTTGCGCTACCCTAGGTTGCCTAGCAACTTGGCTGAAGCCGTCCCTCTCTTCTGACGTCAGAATGGCTTCTTATTCCGGCGTCTTCTCTCCTCCGGTGCCTGTTTGTTTTCTCTCGTTGGCTTGTGAGTATTATATATATATTCTGAACCTAAGCTGGTTATATTCTGAACCCCTACCTGCCTGATTACTCGTTGCTGGACATTGCTTGTTGGATTACTCTACTGCTTAACCCCTACCAGCCTGATTACACGTTGCTGGACATTGCTTGTTTGATTACTCTTCTGCTTAACCCTACCTGCCTGATTACACGTTGCTGGACATTGCTTGTTGGATTACTCTACTGCTTAACCCCTACCTGCCTGATTACACGTTGCTGGACATTGCTTGCTTGACTATTCTATTGGTTAACCCTTACCTGCCTGATTACACGTTGCTGGACTTTGCTTGCTTGATTACTCTATTGGTTAACCCCTGCCTGCCTGATTACACGTTGCTGGACATTGCTTGCTTGATTATTCTATTGGTTAACCCCTGCCTGCCTGATTACATGTTGCTGGACATTGCTTGCTTAATTACTCTATTGGTTAACCCATACCTGCCTGATTACATGTTGCTGGACATTGCTTACTTGACTACTCTCTTGATTAACCCTATCTACACAAAGTTTCTTCTCCTGACCCTGCTGTGCCATCTTCCAGCCAATCTCTGTGAGTATTTCATACTGTAGCTGTCGCAGGATCACATCCTGGTATATACTCACTGTGCTAGGGTGTTATTACCCTCATTCTAGCATTTGGGTCTAACTCTGGATTTTACCTATCCTGACATTACAAACAGGCCATAAAATGGACCCTGGTGAGTTATCCAGAGCTGTGGCTCTACAGGGACAGTTGCTTGGAACCCACTCCGCACACCTGCAATCATTGGACTCTAAGTTGGATCAAATTACTGCTCTTTTGCATAACCTCTCTCCTCCTTCACAAGTCCCTGCAACTCCTGTTGTTCCTGCGGCCAGTTCTAATCCTACATATAACCCGCCACATCCTGCTGAACAGTTAGTTCCCAGAATCCTGTTTCCTGAAAAATATGATGGCAACCCTGATGATTGTCGAGGATTCCTTAATCAGTGCCACTTACACTTCAGAAATAATCCTCTGATGTTTGTTTCCTCCTCCTCCAAGATCACCTTTTTGATTTCTCTTATGAAAGGTAAAGCCTTGGCTTGGGTTTCTCCACTGTTAGAAAAGGATGATCCTTTGCTTCACGATATTGACACTTTTATATCCATTTTCTCTTCCGTGTTTGATAAACCTGGAAGGTCTGCGGCTGCCGAAGCAGGACTTTTAGATTTAAGGCAGGGTTCTCTTTCTGTAGCACAATACGCTATAGAATTCCGGACTTTAGCTGCTGAAACTATGTGGAATCATGGGGCCCTGCGTGCAGCATTTCGTAAAGGTCTTTGTGATCGTTTAAAAGACAAACTGGTTTATAGGGATCTTCCTGATTCTCCAGAAGAACTTATCAATTTATGTATCAAGTTAGATGCTCATTACTCTGAGCGTCTCCATGAACGTGACCGTAACAAAAGATCCTCTATCAAATCTACTTTCCGTCCTTTGTCTCGTTCATCTAACCTTCCTGTTCCGAATTCTTCTATCTCTGAATCAAGTGAACCCATGGAGGTTGGTGCAATTAAGTTATCTGAAGCCGAACGTCTCAGAAGGCGTAATCTTGGACTTTGTCTTTACTGTGGTATTAAGGGACATATGTTAAAAGACTGTCCAACCCGTCCAGTAAAAGCCAGGGCTTAACTCCAGAAAGAGGGACTGAGTTAAGCCAAAAATCTTTTTTTACCCTCAATCCCAAGCTGTTTGTTCCAGTCACCTTCCGTTTTGGCAACACCAAGTTCCAGGCTCAAGCACTTATTGATTCTGGAGCTGCTGGAATGTTTATGGATTCGGATTTTGCTAATTCCTTTCGGATTCCTTTGATTTCCAAGAGCCAAATAATTAAGGTCACTTCTGTCAGTGGTCAACCCTTAGGTTCAGGAATCATTCAATATTCCACTATACCACTTCTCATGTCTGTAGGAATACTTCATTCGGAGACCATCTGTTTTGACATCATCTCTTCTCCTCAGTTTCCTTTAATTTTGGGACTTCCATGGCTTCAACTTCATGATACAGTTTTCTCCTGGTCAAAAGGAGAACTTGTTACCTAGGGATCCTCTTGTTTCAAACAATGTCTACAGAATACTCCCAAATCTTCTAGTACAGTTGTGGCAGTTTTGGACATTCCTGATTCTTTGCCTGTACAATATCATTCTTTTTGTGATGTCTTTTCTAAGAAAGATGCTGAAATATTACCTCCACATCGGGACTTTGATTGTCCCATTGACCTACTATCTGGAGCACCTCTTCCTAAAGGTAAAACATATCCACTTTCTTGTCAAGAAAACGTTTCTCTCGAAGACTACATCAAGGATAATTTGGCCCGAGGTTTTATTCGCCCTTCAGGTTTTTTCTTTGTTGAAAAGAAAGATGGAGGTTTACGTCCTTGCATTGACTATCGTGCTCTTAATCAGATTACAATCAAGAATTGTTATCCCCTTCCTCTCATTCCTGAATTGTTTGATCGTCTTCAGGGTGCTTCCATTTTTACCAAATTGGATCTTCGTGGGGCATACAATTTGGTCAGGATTCGTAAAGGGGATGAGTGGAAAACAGCCTTCAACACTAGGTTTGGACACTATGAATATTTAGTTATGCCTTTTGGGTTATGCAATGCCCCTGCAGTTTTTCAACATTTTGTTAATGAAATATTCAAAGACTATCTTAATCAATTCGTCATTATCTATCTTGATGACATTTTGATTTATTCTCGGACTTTACAGGATCACGTTCATCACCTTAAACTAGTACTCCAGAGATTACGTGAAAATTCTCTATTTGCCAAGCTTGAAAAGTGCTCTTTTCTTCAAGAATCTATTCATTTTTTGGGCTACATCATTTCTCCGTCTGGATTTGAGATGGATTCTGACAAACTGTCAGCCATTATAGATTGGCCTAGACCAACTTCCCTAAAATCTCTTCAGAGGTTTCTGGGGTTTGCCAATTACTACCGTAAATTCATAAAGGACTTTGCTAACATCACGGCACCTCTGACTGCTCTTACTAAGAAGGGTCAGGATTGCAAGCATTGGTCTGATAAAGCCTTACAGGCCTTTGAGTCTCTGAAGTCTGCATTTACTTCAGCCCCCGTTCTTTGCCATCCAGTTCCGAGTCTCCAATTCATCCTTGAAGTGGATGCTTCTCTGATCGCTGCTGGGGCTGTGCTATCTCAACGAAATCCTGTCACTAGCAAAATCCTTCCTGTGGGGTTCTTCTCCAAGAAGTTTAATACTTCAGAACTGAATTATGACGTCGGTAACAAAGAATTGTTAGCGATTAAGATGGTCCTGGAAGAATGGAGACATCTGCTTGAAGGCACGGTTCAACCATTTCTTATTCTTACGGATCATAAAAATCTTCTGTATCTTCATACTGCTAAACGCCTCAACTCACGTCAAGCCCGATGGGCTCTGTTCTTTTCCAGATTTAATTTTGTCCTCTCTTATATTCCTGGTTCTAAGAACTGTAAAGCGGATGCTTTATCCAGACAATTTGAAGCTCCTGATTCTACTTTGTTGGATTCTGAATCCATTCTCCGTCCTGCTAAAGTTCTAGCTCAGTTGTCTACTTTTCCTTTTCAAGCATTACAGTCTGCTCAAGCCTCCATTCCTTCCTCCTATAACATTCCACCTGGAATCTTGTTTGTACCTGCAGAATTTCGCCTTAAACTTCTTCGTTGGGCTCATGATAATATTTTGTCTTGACATCCTGGAGTACGTAATACATTATGGAGACTCAAACAACATGTCTGGTGGCCTTCTATGCACAAGGATGTCAAGGATTATGTTGCAGCTTGTAATTCCTGTACCTCTAATAAACAGTCTTCTGGTTTACCTTTTGGACTCTTACAACCTTTACATGTTCCATATTATCCCTGGTCTCATATTTCCATGGACTTTATTACTGATCTTCCTAATTCTGCCGGAAACAAGACCATATGGGTTGTGGATGACAGATTTTCCAAAGCAGCTCATTTTGTTCCTTTACCTGGATTACCATCTGCCCGGAAACTCGCTGAACTGTTTATACTCCATATCACCAGATTACATGGTTTTCCTTTGGACATTGTTTCTGATCGTGGAGTTCAATTTGTCTCAAGATTCTGGAAATCTCTATTCAATCAATTTGGAGTTACCATATCTCTATCTACTGCCCATCATCCTCAATCCAACGGTCAAACTGAACGAGTAAACCAATCCCTTGAATCCTGTCTCAGGCACTATGTTAATCATCAGCACTCCAATTGGTCTCAACTTCTTCCTTTGGCAGAACTTGCTTACAATTCTCGTTTCAATTCTTCTTTACGGGCTTCTCCTTTCAAGGCAGTTTATGGATTTGAACCTAGAACTTTTCCTATGTCTTCTGGGGGTTCTGGTGTTCCTGAGGCAGATCGAACTGTAAAGAATCTCTGTAAACACTGGAAGAAGATTCGGGAAATTCTTCTCCTCTCTTCTCTAAAGTATAAGCGATTTGCTGATCGCAGACGACGTAAGGCAACTTCATTCCGCACTGGAGACAAAGTTTGGATCTCTACCAGATTCATTCGTCTTAAGCAACCTTATGCTAAATTGGGTCCTAGATACATTGGACCGTTTAGAATTGTTTCCAAGGTTTGTTCTACTGCTTACAAGGTGGCTTTACCAGACAACCTGAAGATTCATCCTGTTTTTCATGTGTCTCTTCTTAAACCGGCAGTCTGTAATCGGTTTTCCACCAAGAGGAAAGTTCCCTCTCCGTTTCTTGTGGATGGTACTTCGGAATTCGAGATCAGTCAAATTCTTGATTCCAGATTACGAGGTAATGTTTATACTATTTGGTTCATTGGAAGGGCTACCCTATTACTGAACGTTCCTGGGAACCTGCTTCTCATATCCGGGCCTCTGCCCTGATCAAACAGTTCCACATTCAGAATCCTTCGAAGCCTGCTCGTGTTCCTCGGAGGGGTCCTTGAGGAGGGGGCACTGTCGCGATCACTCAGCTGATCGCTCTTCCTTTCCGGAGTTCTTCGGCGCTGTTGCGCTACCCTAGGTTGCCTAGCAACTTGGCTGAAGCCGTCCCTCTCTTCTGACGTCAGAATGGCTTCTTATTCCGGCGTCTTCTCTCCTCCGGTGCCTGTTTGTTTTCTCTCGTTGGCTTGTGAGTATTATATATATATTCTGAACCTAAGCTTGTTATATTCTGAACCCTGAACCCCTAACTGCCTGATTACTCATTGCTGGACATTGCTTGTTGGATTACTCTACTGCTTAACCCCTACCTGCCTGATTACACGTTGCTGGACATTGCTTGTTTGATTACTCTTCTGCTTAACCCTACCTGCCTGATTACACGTTGCTGGACATTACTTGCTTGACTATTCTATTGTTTTTTCTCGTTGGCTTGTGAGTATTATATATATATATATTCTGAACCTAAGCTTGTTATATTCTGAACCCTGAACCCCTAACTGCCTGATTACACGTTGCTGGACTTTGCTTGCTTGATTACTCTATTGGTTAACCCCTGCCTGCCTGATTACACGTTGCTGGACATTGCTTGCTTGATTATTCTATTGGTTAACCCCTGCCTGCCTGATTACACGTTGTTGGACATTGCTTGCTTAATTACTCTATTGGTTAACCCCTACCTGCCTGATTACACGTTGCTGGACATTGCTTACTTGACTACTCTCTTGATTAACCCTATCTACACGAAGTTTCTTCTCCTGACCCTGCTGTGCCATCTTCCAGCCAATCTCTGTGAGTATTTCATACTGTAGCTGTCGCAGGGTCAGTTCCTGGTATATACTCACTGTGCTAGGGTGTTATTACCCTCATTCTAGCATTTGGGTCTAACTCTGGACTTTACCTATCCTGACACTGGGATATTTGCACTGAAGAGAAAGCTATTTCAGAGCTCCTAGACTATGATAATTGCACAATGCAAGACCATTGGGAGTTTTGATATTATTGTTGTTGAACTGTCCCCATGAAAGGGGATGTTATCAAGCTAAAAAATGATTTGAAAAGGCTCTTCTGATGAGTTGTTTATTGCAGGTTTGAGATGGTTTTGATTTTGTAAACTCTGCAAGTCATATTCATTGGGTATTCTGATGAACCACAAGGAGTTTAACAAATAGACAAAACCACACACCCAGCATGCTCCACTGCCCCTCCAATTAACGGTACAGCTGGGGAGCCAATAATGAACATGTATAAATACATGCTCTGATCACTGGCTGTATACTCATATGGAGACACACACAATGGTGTTTTAAGTGTAATTATTTGGCCTAGATTTAATAAAAGATGTTCATGAAACTATCTTAAAGAAAAAAACTTGCTGCAACACTGAAACTCGAAAATGGGTCTATTAATGAAGATTTCTACACACTCCTCACCAGAAGCACAAATTAAGCTCCATTATAATTAAAGGAACTGCGTCTATATCATAAACATTCACCCTTTGGTGCATAGAACAAGCTCCTCTGTGAAGAATACCACAATCACTTTAAAACCCTCCTCTTCTGTCTGTGTCAGTGAGGTACACAGCAGAACAAGCAGTCTAATAAAAGCTCCTACTGCAGTGTAAGATTATCGCCAATTTATCTGAATCTGACATTCATGCAGTCATTTCCCATTCTACCACAGGTATCTGTCTACTTTTGGAGTTGGATATTAACCCTTGCTGGATCAGCGCCATCTTTTCTACAATTCTGCACTCCTTATAAACCTTACAGAACAAAGAAGGGTAAACTGTCATTATAAAACAGCTAAAGAAATACAAAAGAAAAAGAAGAAATTGCAATACACAACCATGATGAGAAATAGATCACAAGGGCAATATAGTATATAAATTCTGCATGCTTGGCTGAGATGTAGGTAAAAAATCCTGAGCACAGCTCAAGAAAGCCACAGCTAGCCCCTGGGGACACATTTTGTTCTATCAAGGAAGACTATGTTAGGATAACAAAACAGAATTGCAAATTATTCACTATTTCAAACATTTGAATAAACTATTTTAAAGGGACAGTCTACACCTTAGTCATATTAAAGTGTTACCTTAGATTAAGCTGCAAATAGCTTTCTGCACCCCTTTCTATATCATGCAGCAGGAATTGTAAAAAAGTTATTTTAAAATGATGCTGTTTCTAGCCAATGTGAAATGGCTGCCAAGCTCCGCCAACTGATGACAACACGATTTGGGCTGCATATGGCGTCCAATCACAAAAAGCTCACTAGTTGGATTCAACAGGCTGTCAATGCAATTCAGCAGAGTGCCTAGATGTACCCCAGATTGTAATGTCATCAGTGGCCGGAGCTTGGCAGCCATTTCAAAGAGGCCAGAAACAATATTCATTTTAAATTAACTTTACTATTCCTGCTGCATGAGACTTTAAGGTGACTAAGGTGTGGACTGTCCCTTTAAGCACATTTCCTAAGTATTAAGCATTCGGGCATTTAGTTAGCCAACAAATGGTGGCCGCCAGTGGCATTCGGCTATTTTCGGAGCCAGATTTCATCTTGTGAAAGTACAACACATTGAGATCTGTGTTACACTTTCACAAGAAGAAATCCAGCTCCAGAATGAGCTGAATGCCGTGAGCAGCCGCCATCTTCCTCATCCAGCAGCTAACAAAACTGTTGAACGCACATCCCTATTAACTAGTTAGTTTTGTTATCAACCATCACTACTTCTTAAAACATATTGCAGCACCATTTTGTTTATTTTATTCATTAGGGATACAGTCTTACAAACCATATTGATGTAATTATTTTTGTATTCAAAACGCAAATAAAATCATCTTTCGTAAAGATTTTTTTCTGCATGACATAACATTAGTAAACAATGTTATCTAGTCACACTTCAGTTGTTACAGCAAGAAATGTCATGGTTTGACAATAGCAATTCCTGAGATCATGAATCTGTTCCTGATCATTAATGTTTTATAAGTGGAATGCTCACATTCAGTTCAGCTGTTTTTTTATTTTACTAAAGATAAACACAGTGATTGACAATGCAGTGACCTGCATTATATTTCTCTACATCACTGGCTTCTTTATATAAATTGCATCAGTTTAGTTTATTTTTGTATCTATTTCATGGTGTATGAAATCTGTAATTTTCTTGAGAATAAATCATATTCATGAGAATGAATTCTGAGATAAAATCAAAGAAGTCTTAAATAGTCTTCAATAAAGGCATGGTGTGATTGAACGCAGGCATTAATGCTGTTTTATTTAAAATAAAGAAGAGTACTCTATTATTTGCTATAGCTATTTCACAACGAGGAGCCTGATGATAGAATCTGCAAAAGAGGAGCTGGATAAATGCTTATTATAGGAGATAAATATCCTGTCAATATGTTAAATATTTACATTACCAGTGTATTTGCATGGGGAATTACATACTTAAAGGGATATAAAAACAGCGTGTTTCATTGTTGTAATAAAAAAAGCCCTAACCAGTGGGTATACCTAATAGAAATAATTGCAGTATTTATTATCCATAATTTTAAAAGCATTTTACATTTTTTAAAACTTTATTTGTGCAGGGTCCATTACTTTCTGTCACAGCCCCACAAAGGAGCTGTGGGCTCTACAGGAAGACAAAGGAGAGGATTAACCTTTAAAGTGGTTGCTAGGAGACACGTAGTATAGCTCCGGTTAGTTTCTTGCCCTTGATAAGTAGAGGACTTTTCTTGTAAAAATCATATGTCAATAGAACAGAGTTCTATAATGGTAGCTCCCATATGTCCCTGAGGCAGTGGCTATATTGAGAATTTCTAAGTGATCTGAAGTTAAAGAAAACAAGTAACTTGTTAGCTATTTTTTATGAAAACTATGATTTTTCCCAGAAACACTGGAACAAATCCCCACTCAAAACCTGTACAGAAACAATTTATAATTTGTTTATAATATTTTTTACCTACAGAAGAAGGTTATTAAATGATATTAAAATATTATACTAAGATTGAGTTTATGGGCTGAACAAAAAAAATCAGTTTAGCTATTTATTTTATTTTTACTAACCAAAACTTAATAAAATTGCTGTGTTATTTATCAGTCGCTGTCCGACATGTTAGCGAACCTTAGACTAAATAGATTGACTAATAATAGAAGTGCAATTGATTATGCTGGAAATAATTAACACACAGTAGGGCTAATATGTTTACCCTCCACTTGTGATCTACTTGTACCTTTCGCGTTAACCTATCAATTTAAAATCAAGTTTAAATGAAAACAACAACGATATCTCTTTGTAAACAAGCGAGAACTGCATCATTGTTAGAGTTGCCATATCGGCCATGTTTTCCTGGACACTTATGAGTTACACATGCTGCAGGGTGTGCAGGGAGGAACATGAATAGTGCTGTCCAGGATCACTATCCATGTGCTGTCCAGGGGTGCAATTCATGTTGCCCTCTGCACACCCTGCAGCATGTGTAACTCATAAGTGTTCAGTAAACATGGCCGAGGTGGCAACCCAAATCATAATGCTAACCATAGCTCTAAACTTGTTATTGATAACTAAGTAGCCTGCAATACTGCTGGTAGCCTAATGGTGGCAGTGCCTGTGGTGTTGCAGTTATGATGATGCTATTGCTGTGAAGTACATAAAGTCATTTGTACACTAGCAAAACATTTTTTTATGTTTCTGCAAAAAAGGTTATTTCCTCCAGGTCCCAACTGAATAATGTGTGACTTCTTTGCTATAAACTTGAATCTTTCTTTGAACAATAATTCAAGAAAAATATGTATTGCAGTCAAAAATAAAAAATAAATCTTTGTGTAAATATATATGTTTTATATGCTTCATATATTTCTAACTACAAAGGCACATAATGAATGACCAGCGACATACAGGGTACGTTGTGGGCATTAAGGGGTTAACCCCTTAACGACCAAGGACGTACGCCACACGTCCTCAAAAAAAAGTCAGTTAATGACCGAGGACGTGTGGCGTACGTCCTTGGTCTGGAAAGCAGCTGGAAGCGATCCTGCTCGCTTCCAGCTGCTTTCCGGTTATTGCAGTGATGCCTCGATATGGAGGCATCCTGCAATAACCCCCCTTGGCCATCCGATGCAGAGAGAGCCACTCTGTGGCCCTCTCTGCACCGGACATCGATGGCCGGTATCGTTGGTGGGTGGGAGCTTACGTGGGAGGCGGGTGGCGGCCATCGGTGCGCTATGTGGAGTGGAGGGGGGCGGGATCGGGGGGCGGGAGCTACGGGGGCGCGCACGGGAGCGCGCGCGTGCACGGGGGTGGTGGGCGGGCGCGTGCACGGGGCGGGAGCGGGTGGGAACCGCTACACTACAGAAAAAAAAAAGTTAAAAAGTAAAAAAAAAAACAACTTAAATGCAATCTAAGGGTTCTGGAAGGGGTTGGGGGTTGGTCTCGGTGGGGGGGGGAAAGCTACACTACAGAAAAGGGAATTAAAAAAAAAAAAAGGCACATTTTGTTACAAAACTGGGTACTGGCAGACAGCTGCCAGTACCCAAGATGGCGCCCATTATTGCAGAGGGGAAGGGTTAGAGAGCAGTATGGTGGGGGATCAGTGAGGTTGGGGTCTAAGGGGGGATCCTACACATCAGCATATGTAAATATGCTTTTTTTTTTTAAAAAAAAAAGGGCCAAATACCTTTTATTTTAGTACTGGCAGAGTTTCTGCCAGTACTTAAGATGGCGGGGACAATTGTGGGGTGGGGGAGGGAAGAGAGCTGTTTGGGAGGGATCAGGGGGTCTGATGTTTCAGGTGGGAGGCTGAGCTCTACACTAAAGCTAAAATTAACCCTGCAAGCTCCCTACAAGCTACATAATTAACCCCTTCACTGCTAGCCATAATACACGTGTGATGCGCAGCGGCATTTAGAGGCCTTCTAATTACCAAAAAGCAATGCCAAAGCCATATATGTCTGCTATTTCTGAACAAAGGGGATCCCAGAGAAGCATTTACAACCATTTGTGCCATAATTGCAGAAGGTGTTTGTAAATAATTTCAGTGAGAAACCTAAAATTGAGAAAAAATTAACGTTTCTTTTAATTTGATCGCATATAGCGGTGAAATGGTGGCATGAAATATACCAAAATTGGCCTAGATCAATACTTGGGGTTGTCTACTACACTACACTAAAGCTAAAACTACCCCAAAAAGCTCCCTACATGCTCCCTAATTAACCCCTTCACTGCTGGGCATAATACACGTGTGGTGCGCAGTGGCATTTAGCGGCCTTCTAATTACCAAAAAGCAACACCAAAGTCATATATGTCTGCTATTTCTGAACAAAGGGGATCCCAGAGAAGAATTTACAACCATTTATGCCATAATTGCACAAGCTGTTTGTAAATAATTTAAGTTAGAAACCAAAAGTTTGTGAAAAAATTTGTGAAAAGTGAACAATTTTTTCTATTTGATTGCATTTGGCGGTGAAATGGTGGCATGAAATATACCAAAATGGGCCTAGATCAATACTTTGGGTTGTCTACTAAAAAAAAATATATACATGTCAATGGATATTCAGAGATTCCTGAAAGATATCAGTGCTCTAATGTAACTATCGCTAATTTTGAAAAGAAATGGTTTGGAAATAGCAAAGTGCTACATGTATTTATGGCCCTATAGTTTACAAAAAAAGCAAAGAACATGTAAACATTGGGTATTTCTAAACTCAGGACAAAATTTAGAAACTATTTAGCATGGGTGTTTTTTGGTGGTTGTAGATGTGTAACAGATTTTGGGGGTCAAAGTTAGAAAAAGTGTGTTTTTTTCCATTTTTTCCTCATATTTTATAATTTTTTTTATAGTAAATTATAAGATATGATGAAAATAATGGTATCTTTAGAAAGTCCATTTAATGGCGAGAAAAACGGTATATAATATGTGTGGGTACAGTAAATGAGTAAGAGGAAAATTACAGCTAAACACAAACACCTCAAAAATGTAAAAATATCCTTGGTCCCAAACGGACAGAAAATGGAAAAGTGATGTGGTCATTAAGGGGTTAAAGGGGCATGAAACCCAAATTTTTGTCTTTCATGATTTAGAAAGAGCATGCAATTTTAAATAACTTTCCAATTTACTCCTATTATCTATTTTTCTTCATTCTCTTGATATCCTTTGTTGAACATCACATCTATATATAGGCTCAGTAGCTGCTGATTGGTGGCTGCATATATATGCCTCCTGTGATTTGCTTACTCATGTGCATTGCTATTTCTTCAACAAATGATATCTAAAGAATGAAGCAAATTAGATAATAGAAGTAAATTGGAATGTTGTTTACAATTGTATTCACTATCTGAATCTGAATGAAAGAAAAATTGTGGGTTTCATGTCCCTTTAACATTTTACAATGAACAAAAAAATATGATAAACTACATCTGAATTGCATTAAGAGCTTACAGAATGTCAAGAAAATGTGCATATCTTAAAGCAAAATTCCGACTGCCAAATAACTATTCTTGGCTCTAAAAATATTATTTTTGTTTGTTTATACTGCAAGTAACTAAACTGAATTCATTTAAAGATATAAATCACATGTATAATTCAAATGTAGTACATTTTTATTTTGTTGAAGTATTTTATTATAAAAAGTAGCCAGCAAGATTTTTAAATCCTAAAACAAATGCAATATGACAAATCACCCTAACAGATCAATATTCATAAAACTAATTTGTATAAAGTAAATATATTTTGACTAATGTGCAATGTATGTTTATATATAAATTAAGTAAAAAAATATATACTCAACAAGAGGCAGGCACACATTGTTATTTTGTGTTGTTAAATGATATTATTAGTACTAGACTTCTACATTCGGATCCTTGGTTAGGATCCGAATGCAGACGTAAGAGCTATCCGGCTCTTTTCGGAGCCAGGTTAATTCTGGTGCAATATCACCACAATAAGATCTGTGCAAATCCAGATCTTAACTTGGTGATCTTGCACCAGAATCAATCCAGCTCCAAAATTAACCCAATAGCACTTACTTCTGCATTTGGATCCTAACAAAGGATCCGAATGCACAAGTTTAACACTTTGCCACCATAAAATGGAAAAACGTCCTTGCTTGTTTAACAGGCCAGTGCCACTCAGGGTGTAGTCTCTTTTAGCTTCCTATTGGCCATTTGATCTAAAGCTTTCTGCTCTGGTGACATTATCTATGAAGTCTTTTAGCTTGATAATTGTTTCTCTTTCTATGCAGAGTTCTGGATGTTAAATAGACACACCAAAAAACATAAATTATGCTTACCTGATAATTTTCTTTTCTTCAGATGGAAAGAGTCCACAGCTGTGTTTATTACTTTTGGGAAATAAGAACCTGGCCAACAGGAGGAGGCAAAGACACCCCAGCCAAAGGCTTAAATACTCCTCCCACTCCCCTCATCCCCCAGTCATTCTGCCGAGGAACAAGGAACAGTAGAAGAAATATCAGGGTGAAAAGGTGGCAAAAAAAAATAAAAAATACAGATGCCCCACATAAAAAATATGGGTGGGGAGCTGTGGACTCTTTCCATCTGAAGAAAAGAAAATTATCAGGTAAGCATAATTTATGTTTTTCTTCATAAATGAAAAGAGTCCACAGCTGCATTCATTACTTTTGGGAAAAGAATACCCAAGCTAAAGAGGACACTGAATGCCAAGATGGTAGGGTACAAGAGGCGGCCCATTCTGAGGGCATCAGGCCTGAAACCACTACCCAATAAAACCCTGCTTTGTCCGAAGTTGAGAACATTAAAAGGAAAAAAAAACAAAGACACTGACCCGCAGATAGTCCAGAAGTATAGCTAGAGACCGCAAAATCAGACTCAGCTGAGCAAACAGTCCTCCAGGAGACACCTCTTACTAGCGAAGGGAACACCAGCCCAAAACTCCCAAAGGGACAGGGCAAGAAAAAATCAAAGAAAATCAAAAGGACACCACAAAATTCCTTAAAGGAAGGCCCATAAAACGAGCCCAGCTCATAAAGACCCAAATGGGTCCAAAACAAATAAGGGGCGGCAACGACCAGACCAACATAACACAAGGTTTAGGACCGGGCATCCGAACAGCAATTCTTACTCTCAACGTCGAGTGGAAGCACCGAAACGACAGCTGAAAACTTATCCTCAAGTGGTCAGCAGTTAGAATACTGAAGTATTCAACACAAATACGTGGAGCAGACCCAGACGAGGTAAACACCCGAGTCAAGAACAAGCAGCCATCATCAGGACGACCCAGAGAGATAATACTTCACTAAGAAGTAAAATGCGGCTAAACAAGATATCGGATTGTAAAACTCCAAGACAGAGGGCACCCTCTAAGCAATCCCAGCCACCAGACCGACACATAGGTCCTAAAAGGGGAGAAATATAGAACCTCAACTAGGCCCATTACACTCCAGAGGAACAACAATCTCAGGACCTACTCCCAGCCGGGCCAGCCCAAGCGTCAGTAGGTCAGAAAACAGGGGTACAGAAGAACCCCGACACCCGCTCACAAAAGAGCAAAATAAAATGGCTTCAGCCATTCCACAGAGCTCAGAAACCCCCCAAAACTCCATAAAGCCAGTCGACAAGGGCGAAGACCCAGAAGAGTCTAACAAAGGCCCATCTCGACGCGGAGCCAGCAAGACTCCAGATAGAATGGAACAACCCAAAGAGCATGCCTCTCTCCAAATAGGTTAAACCCTTTGTTCCATCCCCTGAATCTAGGAAAAAGTCCTAAACAAGGCCTCCATAGGAAAACAAGCCCCCCCCCCCCAAGAAAAAAGGGGGCATTAGAGACAAAGCACCTGCCCACGAGGCACAAGGCCACAGGTTGAATACGAGAACACTCTCCAACGCAGATGAACCTGGAAGGAATCCCCTGAAAACTTAGCACACAGAAGAGTGCATTAGCTGCAGCGGTTACCCTATAACCCTTCGCCTGCAGAACCGCAAAGCCAAAGGTTACTTCATCAAACCGTCCAAGGGAAACCGTTCATTGAGCGTAGGCAAAGCCAATGAGTAGCAGCACTCAGGAAATCTGGCCAATCGTGACCAGATCTACTAGCCAGACCAAAAGTCATAGCCCAAATTCCTGGAACAGGAGAACCCCAAACCTGCCCTAGATCCTTAAGGGATCCACAACGGGATCCACAAGGAAAAATGCTGAGCAAAAGCCCAAGCAACTGTAATAACCAGGGCGACGACAGGTTTGAGCCCCCAATTGCTTATGACAAACAATATCCAGAAATTGAAACACCCCGTCTGACTTAGAAAACAGACCCACAGGGAGATATTAATGTTATATCCAGGAGAACCCGGAGAACGAGAACACCTTGGAAGTCCCGACCCAAGGAAGATACCACCCCATGTCGAAGTCCAATGCTCCAAAGGAACTAAGGCATCTCGAACCAAGACACTAGAGCCCATAGGCGTTCAACTGCCACAAGACGTCCAAAGCAAGGGAATACCATGAGGACAAGGTCACTCGATCAAAAGTTAGTCTCCACCTTACCATACGAGACAGAGGAGTACCTGAAACCAAGGATGCGGAGCATCCCCAGATCCAGGAAAAATCTTAAGCAGAGTCCAAAAGAACTCTCTTGAATGGAAATTCAGGTCCCCAAAAGAGACCCAACTCACATGGAGGAACATACAAAATCCAAAGGGTCTCAAAGAAGAGAACAACCCTCTCCCAAAGGCAAACCCAAGGCCCCATAAGAAGACCTAACCCACATGGGGAAGTCCAAAGGTCTTACTGACAAGAGAACCACTGAAGGAACACGTCCAACAGGACAAGTCCTAGAGCCAAACCGCCTTAAACCAGCAGTAAGGAGGCGCTAAACCCCCAATCCTCCCATGTGAGGAAGAATACTCTAGATCCCAAGAGAATTGGAAGAAAAAAGAGTGACGCAGCGGAACGCCACTGACCCAGTCAACCAACTTGAAGGCTCAGTAAGTCCTCATTAGAATGCTTAGCTGAAACTTGTAAAATAAAAACAAGAAACACAAAAGTAAGCATTCAGCATCTCGACCGGAGCAGCCAGGCAGAACAGGCGCCACGTGCCTGAACAGGGCACGAGACATAAGATCTGAACCCAAGCAGGACCAGCCTGAAACAGGGCCATAACTGTCAAGCTGCCTAAATTCTCTCTCAGAGGGGAAGAGAATAACAGACAAAACATAGGACTAACATGTCCCTTAACAACTTCCGCAGAAGTAAACAGCGAGAATCGATCCCAGAGGTAGTTCCCAAAGGAAACATGTAATCAAAATAAAAGTCATCCTAACCGTATAAAAGAAAATATAAGGCAGCTCGTAGGCAAACGCCTAAGAAGAAACAGGCATATCCACAGGACCAGCCAAACGAAACCCTGATCTTCCAACAAAAACTGGGATGGATCTTACGCCATACCCACATGTCTAATGAGGTGAACTATTCGAAGCAGAATACTGCGGATTCCCGTATCTGTTAAGGATAGGATCCTCTAATAACTCAAAAAGGTGTCTGAGTAAAACGCGAAGGCGTGCTATTCTGTAATGAAAGGCACAAAACTCAGGTACAGCTACACCAGCAGGGAACTGTATAGGCCCACCCAAGGCCGGTAGACCAGGGACAATTGGGAACAAGCAGAAACGCCAATTAACGTCTGGGCTTTGCAGACGTATAATCACCAAACATATGTGAAAGCGAAAATGAGCAATCTCCAGTGGGAACAAGCCACCCTGCAAGGAGGAATAAACATAATCTGGGTTAACTGCATGTGTAGTAGTAGGGAGCGGTAGGGAACTTACCTCTCGGAGGAAAGAACCCCCAGAGGCGGATGGCTCAGCGGAACCTTGATTACCCGAGCCCAAGGAACAAGGTGCTCTAATACGGCATATGGAACATAACTGATTGACCTGTGTCAACAGGGCCAATTTGCATTCTTCACAAGTCGAAGAATCTGAATCTGAAATTTGAACAGTCTCAGCAACAGAATCCTCCATAACTGCATAGAGAAAATAATAATATGGACTAAAGAAAAATCTAAACGCCACCTGACACCCATAATTGCTGGGGCACTCACCACCTCCTAGAACCAGACACTAGCAGACCCAAATTTTTCAGTCGCCAAACGGTCAGGAATGTGGAAATGGAAGACCAGAACGTAAACACATCCAATCACAAGGTGAACCGTACAGTCCAAAAAAAGCACGCCCAACCATAAGGTCACGTCACTTCCAAAGGCCCCTATGTTCTAAGTCAAGAGCCCAGTTAACACTACACATAAGCAGATTGAATCACATAACAAACATGATTAAAAAAAACCCTGTTCAATAATCCCCCTCAGAAGATATTAACCCTCGATTCCAAGATCCAAAGGAGCCTCACTGAGGCCCTATATTAAATACTTAATAAGACCCGCAAGATAGTACCTTTTGAAGCAAATAAGTTACAGTACATTCTAATGAAGTAAAATGAAACGATCTTACCGGAATCTACAACGTGGAACAGGAACACGGCCCTTCAAGTGTGACGAATAGTAGCAGCGTCTCCACCATGGACTTGAGGGAAGAAAGCATGCAGCTAAGTGAAGTTCAACAACGCCGATTGCTTGTGGATCTGTTAATATGAGTCAGAATGGGACTCTCCCTGCATCTCCGGACTCTAACTTTCATCCAGGCTCTCACTGAGAAGCTAACATGATAACTTAAAACTCCCGTCCCATGTTGAAGAGTACTACCCTCCATAAGAGACGAAACAAACTTCTGACACTTCTCTGCCAACCTCCTGGGACGAAAGGCAAAGAATGACTGGGGAATGAGGGGAGTGGGAGGAGTATTTAAGCCTTTGGCTGGGGTGTATTTGCCTCCTCCTGGTGGCCAGGTTCTTATTTCCCAAAAGTAATGAATGCAGCTGTGGACTCTTTCCATTTAAGAAGAAAATTACAATATAATGGTAAAACAAAATTTTGCAAGCTAGGTTTGAATTGTTGTCCAATCAGTGCTCTAGCTACAACAAAAGTGCCATATGGGGAGAGCGCTGATTGGACAAAAATTTAAACAGCTCACAGAAAAATAGACTTTTGAAGTGGGCGGGGGAATGCAGAGTATTTGAATTTCATATCTATATTAAAAAGCAAGTTCTAGCGCAACTTCATTACAACTGATGATTTAAACTTTATCTAAAATATCACTAATATTCCAGATCTGATTTTATAAAGGGGAGAGTTTACCATCACTTTAATTGACTCTTTGCTCTGAATACAGCATTACTAGAATGTATTTATTTTTCATGATATGAAGCATGAGGCAAAACATATGCATACACACTAGGCTTACTTTTTATATGAATTGATTTCTGACAAACGCTTTATGCTTTATTAAACTTCGTTTTATCCTCAATAACAAATGTATCCATTCAGTGATGTGGAAGAGGCTCTGCATAATTATTTTAAGCCTAATGAGGAATGAAGAATTTCTGCTTTAGAATGAGCACACTGTGGCTTTTGGATTTCAGGTTGGTGTTTTGAAAAGTAGGTTAAATTGCTGCTGTGTAAACAATGGAGGCATATGCCCACCTAGGAGAATTCAGGCTTTGTTTGCCTACTAGGAGAAAGACCATTGCGTTTCGAGACCTGTGTGCTCATAATCACAACTTGTGGTTTTGTTTGAGTGACAATGTGTTGGTACTGCTCTTCGCTCACACAAGAAAAACGCGTATCCTCAGGCAATTTTAACAGCTTTTTTTTCTTTGCTTTATAGCAGATTCATTATATCTTTCTATGATGAAGCCTTGCTTCCGTGATGCAAGCAGAATTAGTTGTACTGCAAAAAACAGACTGCACTCATAAAAATGTGTCAAACCCATTTGCAAAATAGTTTTTATACAGATTGTAATAAAGTTGATCTTAACAAAAATGAGAAACATACTTCTTTCAAAAGCAGTTTATTGTGCCATAATCAAAATACAATACAAAGCTTGTGTAGGAGTTGTCAGATTTCCTAAGTCAAAGAACAATGCTGAATAGCAAAAATTGATAATAAAAGTTCTATAAATATGTGTGTGTGTACAGTATTCTCCTTAGGACCTTTAGCAGGTGCTCCACCTGGCTGATTTTATTAACCACTCGGCTCAAATTATAGCCACTATTAAGCTAAAATTAGCTAATATTAAAAATGCTCCATTTTTATTGCATACATTATCATGAAATACATTTTTGTTAAATTATGCAATTAATTTCTGCCTTGGATAGCAGAAAATTATATAATATTAGAAAATATTTGGGGGGGTTGTATGGGACAAAGGGGACCATACTTTTTTTTAAAAAAAACAGAGTAACTGCTCTCTCTGCGTTGCCAGAACGCCAATTTGGTACAATTATATATGAGTTTATAACTGCTGGTTTAAAAACAGCTATATTTTAAAACAACTATACAGAGTCATTTTCATATCTACATAAATCAAATTACTTAACGTAAACATATGTGTGTGTGAAAAATTAAAAACATAATTTATTCTTACCTGATAAATGTATTTATTTCTTGACACGGTAAGTCCATGGATCATCTTAATTACTGTTGGGAATATCACTCCTGACCAGCAGGAGGAGGCAAAGTGCACCACAGCAAAAGCTATTAAATACCACTCCCCCTACCCACAATCCCCAGTCATTTGACCAAAGGGAAAGGAGAAAGGAAGTAATCTAAGGTGCAGAGGTGCCTGAAGTTTATAGAAAAGCAAACTGTCTGAAAAACAGGGCGGGCTGTGGATTCACCGTGTCAAGAAATAAATAAATCTATCAGGTAAGAATAAATTATGTTTTCTTTCTAATGACACGGTGAGTCCACGGATCATCTTAATTACTGTTGGGAACCAATACCCAAGCTAGAGGACACAGATGATAAGGGAGGGACAAGACAGTTAACCTAAACAGAAGGCACCACTGCTTGAAGAACCTTTCTCCCAAAAGAAGCCTCTGCTGAAGCAAAAGTATCAAACTTGAAAATTTTTTAAAAAGTATGCAAAGATGACCAAGTCGCAGTCTTGTAAAACTGATCTACAGAAGCTCCATTTTTGAAAACCCAAGAAGCAGTCCTCGTGGAATGAGCCGTGATTCTCTCAGGAGGCTGCTGACTAGTAGTCTGATATGCCAAGCAACAAACGCTCCTTAAAAGAAGAAGGATTAGGACACAAAGAAGGAACAACAATCTCTTGATTAATATTCTTATCAGAAACAACCTTGGGAAGAAAACCCAAGGCAGTATGCAGAACTACCTTATCAGAGTGAAAAATAAGAAAAGGCGATTCATACTGTAAGACTGAAAGCTCCAAAACTCTTTGAGCCGAAGAAATAGCCACCAGAAACAAAACCTTCATCCTTGTCACGAAAACCTCAGGATTCAGCTGCTAAGGGGTTAAATCCGTTGGTTTGTGAACTAAAAAAAACTTATTTGTTTTTCAAGAAGAACTGGTGTCCTGGGTTTGTGTTTCTTTGAAGTGCCAGCAGCATCATAAATGCTTGGCAGTGTAAACAGGATAGAGTTTTATGGCTTAGACTGTCAGTAGAATACATGATAGAAAACAGGGCCTCAGTCACATATCCTGATGAAGTCAATAAAAGGACATTGGTTTAATGCCTATATGTGTTTAAAGACAGGGGGTTTCTTGCCATAAAATAAACCGTTAACCTAGAAGGCTGATTGTATATTTAGACAGAATTAACTGTCAAAGTGCCAAATTCTGCTATATCAAAACAGGGAAAGAAATAGGCACTTACCTCAAAAATCTGTCCGGCAGCAGGACAGCTCACTTGGTATGAGAGGGGCTTCCTACCTCACATGGGCCTGTGGAAAAAAGAAAAGGCTGAGTAAACTTACTCCAACTTTCAACCAAGGGCAGCATGAAATTACTTGGGAGGCTCATTGGGGTTTATACCACACAAGTTCCCAAATGCTTAAAAGCTACAACTTGCTCTACTGAAGAGACTGATATAGACTACGGCTAAACCCCAAAGAAAACCAGAGCAAACTTGCTCTGCTTAAAAAATAACAAACTATTGATTGAAGAATCAGACACCTATCTTTACCCCTCCTTGCAACTGATACAATCAAAGAGAATGACTGGGGATTGTAGGTAGGGGGAGTGGTATTTAACAGCTTTTGCTGTGGTGCTCTTTGCCTCCTCCTGCTGGTCAGGAGTGATATTCCAAACAGTAATTAAGATGATCCGTGGACTCACCGTGTCATTAGAAAGAAAAATGTGTGCTGCTTAGTTGAAACAGTTGATTGTATCATAACGCAGCACCCAAAATATAAGTTGCCTTCGCATAACACTGGTTATTGCTAATTTTATATGTCAAGTTGTTGCTAAACAAGAATTTATTTTTTAACAATTAACCTATGTTAAGTTGTTGCTAAACAAGAATTTATTTTGTAACAATTAACCTATGTCAAGTTGTTGCTAAAAAAGAATTTATTTTGTAATCATTTTTATTACATAGCAACAACTTAAACTCATTGACTTATCCGTGTACTGAACCACAATATAGCTATGACAGCAGCACTGGTTTGAAATCAAGCATATGTAATTTGTTGCACTTAGAGTGTGAAGGGAAGTAATGTTATAATATACACTGAATAGTACCAACGTGTATACAGCACACATATATATAAAGGAGATTATGAGGTAGTTTTTTCAAGCTACGGCGAACTGAGGCGTACATATGGGCCCCTGTCTGCCGCAGCTCGTCTCTGGCGGGCTGAATTCTACTGTGGGAATTCAGCATTGCACAAGAAAGCAATTGTGCACTCTTGTCTAACGACGCAAAGCCAATCACACGTGGGTAGGGGCTGTCAATCTCCCTGGTCAGACGAGACCGGGGAAATTGAAATTCGCCACCTAAGAGTTGGCAAAGAGGTTAGGAAAGCAGCGGTCTAATGACCGATGCTTCATAAATACGGACTGCAGGTTCTCTTGTGGGAACCTGCAGTTGTGGGGGGGGGGGGGGGGGAGGAAAAGGCAGGAGAAGCCTTTGATAAATCGACCCCTATATCTAATACATACATATCAGAACAGACAGTATTACTTGATTTACCAGTGCTAGTTCTAATTGGTAAATAGTACAAAGGTAGAGATCTTATACAGGTCATAGGTTACATTTTATTTATTGAGTAGTAAATAACAAAATACACTGAATTTTGGCAAAATATATACTTGAATTAAAGGCAACAGACTAAGTGAAATATACACACTGATGTCAGAATTATTATCAGAGCAGTTCTTTTATTTTAAATCACTTTCTCATTTTTTTATAGACACATTTTTTTTAAAAAAGTTACGTTTTAACAAATACCCAGACTCAAATTAGTCTGGGCACAGAGTGCTAAAAATTGCATCTTTTCTTTTGGAATCTTATCCAAAAAAAAACTTTAATTAGAAAATATTACACTGCCCCCAGTGGAGAACACTGATATACAATAGATAGATAATGTGTAAAAATAAAAAGTATTAAGAATGTTTTTTTTATTATTATAAAGGTTTTGTGTTTTTATGGTAATACATTGTATTTGCACTATTATTTATGTGTAAAAAAAAAAAAAATACCCATTGAAATAAACATAGTTTATAATCAGTTTTTTTACAAAACATATTCCATAGAAAATTCCAATATACTACTAAATGGTAAAACATGTATACTTAATTAATGAGAGGTGTGGAACTGATTTTTCAAATGACTGATGTATATTTTCTGCTCAGTGTTGCTGAGGACAACACAATACCTTCCCAGTTAGGGACAGTGGGTTGTAGTTTCAGTGGCTCTCATTTAGAGAATTGTTTAGGCTTTGAGCCCCATTTATTAGTGCATCAACTTTGATTCATGTCATTTTGTGCACTAATTATAAAGCTAACAAGCAAATATTATTACTAAAAATTATAGCACATTTGTGGTAGGGAACATGCACTAATCTTCATCTTTGTGAGATCGCTAGCAGTGAACGAGAACTTTTGCGCCGTTCAAACACTCTGTTTATCAAAGTTATTATATATTCAATCAGAACAATTGTGTAAATATCGTTATCTAGATCAGCAATTTCCATTTCACTGCTACTAGGTGGTGGACAAAACAGAAATCAATAGGAGAGACATCTTGAAAATGTACTGACCTCCCAAATGTCCCTATTTGAGAGTGACCGTCCCTAATTCTGAGCTCTGTCCCTCTGAGAGAGCCATATGTCCCTTTTTTGCAGAATTTCCCTTAGCGCCACTCATAAACCATCAAGACACATCCACAAACCACCCATACACTCCTGCTGATCAACCAGATGCGTCCATTATCCAACCTATTATCTACCAGTGACCTTGCCCCTTCCGACATGGACCACCAGGAAATGGTGACATCACTCAGCGCTACATTACTTGATCCACTGTGAATGCGCTGACCATAGTCAAGATGATAAATAATGCTCTAATGCATTTTTGGAATAAGATATTTCTTCTAGCAATAATAAAGCCAAACTTATGAGTGGATCAAAAGGATAGGTAAACTGAATTACATCTATTAAAATATGAACAATACTTGTGCATAATTGTATTAGGTAAAAATAAATAAAAATATTAACCTGAAATGTTGCGGTTATCACAATCTTCTATAATCACAAGTGTGTAAAGGTTGCAGCATCTTCTAATTTGCTGTGTTCCCATGATATTCTGTGTGTAAGAGACACCTAGGTAGGCATCTGGAACACTATATGGCAGGAAATAGTGCTGCCCTCTAGTGCTCTTGCAAAATTGCTTCCATATAGTGCTTCAGAAATGGGCTGGCCCCTAAGCATACTTCTCTGCTTTTTAAATAAAAGATACCAAGAGAATGAAGAAAAATTGATAATAGAAGTGAATTAGAAAGTTGTTTAAAGTTGCATGCTCTATGGAGTCATTAAAGAAAACAAATGGTTTTCTTATCCCTTTTAATATAAATAAAATGCTTCTTTCAGTGCTCCACATTCTTCTGATATATTACTGATTTACACAAGAAACGTATCATTAATTCACTACTCTCATCCAAGGTAATCCTGAAAACCTGGCCTGTTAGAGAGACCACAGGTTTGAAAAGCAGTGAGATAGAACATAACATTTTAAACAACTTTCCTATATACTTCGATTATAAATGTTGCTTCATTCTCTTGGCATCCTTTAATGAAGGAGCAGCAATCCACTTCTAGGAGCTAGCTGAACACATCGGTAAGCCAATGAAAAGAGGGATACATGTGCAACCACCAATGAGAAGCTAGCCCCAAGCTCCTGGGCCAACCTAGGCATGCTTTTTTAAAAAAAAAAAAGAGAATGAAGCAAATTAAATAGAAGTAAACTGTTGTTTAAAACGGAAAGCTCTATCTCAGTGTTTTCCAACCGCGGTCCTCAAGTATCCCCAACAGTCCTGGTTTTCATTATAGCTGAACTAGAGCACAGACCGTATGAAGAGGATGCTCCGCGGCGGATGTCTTCAGGATGGACCTGCTCCGCGCCGGATGAATGAAGATAGAAGATGCCGTCTGGATGAAGACTTCTTGCCGCCTGGATGAGGACTTCGCTGGCTGGATGAGGATCGAAGAAGCCGCCTGGATGAAGACTTCTTGCCGGCTGGATGGATCCTTCAAGCAGGACTTCTATAACTAAGTGGATCGTCGTGGGTTAGTGTTAGGTTTATTTAAGTTTTTTTTGGGTGGGTTTTATTTTTAGATTAGGGTCTGGGCACGTAAAAGAGCTAAATGCCCTTTTAAGGGCAATGCCCATACAAATGCCCTTTACAGGGCAATGGGGAGCTTAGGTTATTTTAATTTAAAGTTAGCGGGTTGTTAGGTTTAGGGGTTAATAGCTTAATTTAATTTTTGGCGATGTGGGGGGCTGACAGTTTAGGGGTTAATAGGTTTAGTTAGTGGTAGTGATGTGGGAGGCCAGAGGTTTAGGGGTTAATACGTTTATTTAGTGGCAGCGGTGTCGGGGAGTGGCGTGATAGGGGTTAATAACTTTATGTTGCGGCGGGTCAAGGAGCGGCGGGATAGGGGTTATTACATTTTATTTGTGTCAGCGATGTCGGGGCGGCAGATTAGGGGTGTTTAGACTCAGGGTTTATGTTAGGGTGCTAGGTTTTAACGTTACATGTTTTCACCCATAGAAATTAATTGGTTATCTGGCAGCATCGAACATAAGCTTTCGGTGCTTTCAGACTCCCATTGATTTCTATGGCATCCGCGGCCTCCACGGTGGCGGATTGAAAACTTGGTATAGCCGCGAGGGTACCTGTTAGAAGTTTCATAACTAGGAAAAAGTGTCATATAGAGCCGAATGTGTATTCGGAACATCTGTAATGACGTAAGCATCGATCTGCGTCGGATTGAGACCGTCAGATCATATGTTACGTCACAAATTTCAACATTTGCCGGTCTGTAGGCTTTGATAATTAGGTTGGATCAATCTCGCAACAATTATGCTGCGGAATTTCTGCGTATTTGTGGTTGAAGCTTTGATAAATATCCCCCAAGGTTTGAGATGTAGGGGGGAGCAGTGCAGTTGAGGGCTTTGCATGTCAGAGTGAGAAATTTGTGTTTAAGCCTGGAGGCAAGAGGTAGCCAGTGAAGGGATTGGCAGAGAGGTGCAGCAGATGAAGAGCCATGAGTTTACCATGAGTTTAAGCATACACTATATAAAAGCTGTGTAAACATAGCCAGAAGAAGAAATTACACTCCCAGTGGGAGGTAGAAGAGATAAGGAATACAATGTTCATTTTTTAATTGTCCTTTTTAACAATATATATTCAAAACCTCGCTGGCTACGAGATAAATCACGCAAAAACCTTTGGGATTTTTTCTAGACCTTGTATTGTAATGTAGGAGTCTCTCTTCCAAATAAAGAACACTACAAAGCAACATAAACATTTCTCAAGAAAACATTTGTGTTTCTAGGTTTTTTTAAGGGTCTCACCATACCAACAAGACTTCTTAGAAGATCATCTCACCTGAGCGGCAAGGTTTTAAATATCAGCCCCTAAGTATTGGGCTTGGGTTTACAGACAGAGATAATATAAAAAAGCACGTCTGTGTACATAAAGTGCTAAAATAAGGAAATCTGATTTCCCTGTAAGAATCAACCCATTTTAATGGATTGCGTTTCCAAATAGCAAAAACAGCTATTTCATGAACAAAAATGAACCTAAAGAAACAATTTATCATACATTGTATACTCTGCTGCTGGTATAACAAGTCATTGGAAACACATTAAAGAAACAGAAAAATTAAAATTAGATTTTCATAATTCAGACAGAACATGCAATTGTAAAAAAAAATGCTATTATCTAATTGCTTCGTTCTCTTGGTATCCTTTGTTGAAAAGCAGCCATCCACTACTGGGAGTTAGCTGCTGCCAGGTGGCTACTCATACATGTGTTTTGTCATTGGCTCACCCACTATGTTCAGCTACCTCCCAGTATTGAATTGCTGCTTTTTCAACTGATAGTAAGAGAATAAAACAAATTTGATAATAGAAATAAATCGGAAACTTAATTAAAATTGTATGGTTTATCTAAATCATTCAAATTTTGGGTTTCATAACCCATTTTTAAGTGGAAATCTGTTTTACAGTGCACTGTCCCTTTACTTTACAAGATGTGAACAAGTTCCTGATTTACTATGAACACTCATAAAAAAAAAATCAACTATCTTCAAGTTGTCAAAGATATTTCATAAGGACTGTGTCATTTGGTTGTCACAATGGAAGCTACTGCACCGCAGTGTAATAGGACCCAGTTTATTCACTCCTACATTTTCCGTCATCGCACCTCACAGATAAAGTAAATGTACCATTGTTTGACTCCGCAGCCATCACTGGACTCTGGCAGGGAGCCTTATCTACTTTGTAAAGCCGTCCAATCTGCCGCCCTGCAGGTGTGCTACGTCTTCAAAATTATCTTGAAACCCTCTTTTTTTGTGTACTAAATGTGATACTTCTATAAATGTGTAGTTTCCGCATTCTGTTTCTGATCTTTTTTAAACGTTTCCTTCTACTCCATTATATGCTTGTAATTATAATCTAATTTAGAAAATAAATAATAAATAAAGTATTGGTAAACATTTTGTAAATAAAAAATAAATAAATAAATGAAAATAATATTTTTATATGAGCACAGTATATAGCAATTGAGAATGAAATCTACATTCTAAATAAATATTTTAAAAAGCATTTAAAAATGTCACTTTATAAACTATTTTCAAAACTTTAAACTGCTTTTGATATAAAAATGTTTTTTTGTACAATAAAACAACTTTGCACTATCTTATATTATTTATTTTGCCCCCTCCCCCTAACAGTGTCACATATCACTCCTTCGGCAGAGATTATTAAGAGAAGGAACTGCAAAACTAAGGTTATTTTGCAAACATAGTGGTAGTGGCTAGCTTTGCCTATGCCAGTAAAAAGTTACGATTGGCTCCTCCAAATAAGGCAAGTTTGGTTATTGAAAAACAATTACAGCAAACAAGGTAATACTGCAGTCAAAATATTTTCAAACTCTCCCGCACCCTAAATTTCACCAGTGGCGACTGCACCTGACAAGTTTTGTGCTTGAGAACTTGCCCACCTCCAGCTTGACACATTTTCACCACTACTACTTGTACAAATACTGTTTTTTTTTTCAAAAATATTGTTGTTTATAACTGTCCCTTATAGACTCTCACTTAGCAATTAGCTTTTATTTTGCTTTTTCTCACTCTCCAGCTGTGATTTACACATAGTTGAGATTTATGGCACCATATTTGATAATACCTGGGCTTAATACAATATGATAAGCTATACATTGCTATATTTATTTAGGGAAAATATCCAGTCAGTAGGTTTTCAGAATGATAAATTCTGGAAAAAAATATTCAACTACTGTTATAGATTCTACTGCACACAGCATTCGTTTATCGGGGAGTTTAAACTGCTGCTACAAATTTATTGTTTTCATGTAATTTCCGTTTGTATATACGATTTCCAAAGGGTCAGACATTCAAATCTTTGCAGTATAACATTAGGAATCTATTAATTTGATTTATATGCCACTTAAAGCAGAAATGGTACTGACATTGGACTTAAAAATGGTTGACATTATGATCTCTGTGCTTGAAATGATTATTAATAACTCTACTAAAAGAACATACTGTGACCTGTCATATTTCAACTTTTTTTGTTTTCCTGTCGTATCTATCCTAGGATGACTTCATCATCAATTATGGAAAGCAGCAACACAAAGTAGTAATGTAATTTCCAGACTAATGTACCCAAAACAATTTCAGTGAAATGTACTTTAAAAATGTCAGAAATATGTGAAAAATGTTTATTAACGTCTCTCACAACAATAAGCGCACATTCCCCTTACCTTTATGGATTATTCCTGTCAATATATGTGTTTTAGCAGAGATGCAAACAAACCTAGCTCTGGATAAAACATTGGAGGGACAGTTTAAAGGAATGGTGGTAGATTTTACAAGAGTGCATAATATTCTTTGGTGCAAGGGATACATTTATTAAGAACATATTGTTGAACTATAAATGTACTACTGGATTAAAGGACATAAAAGGGCAATATTAAAATGCTCTAATGTGTTAAAGCATTGATGGTCCATATCTTAACAAATAGGGGCTGCAGATCAGTGTTTATATGTCTTAAGAGCTGCCTAGATATATATGGCTATTAAAGGGACATGTAACCCTATTTCTTTCGATCATAATTCAGAGAGAGCATACAATTTTCAATAACTTTCAAATGTATTTATATTATCTAATTTGTTTCAATCTCTTTTTATCCTTTGTCAGACATCCCAACCTGCAAAAATTCATTTCAGGGAGGTGGCTTCACAATCCCCCCCCCCCCCCACACACACAAAAAAAGTGGTGTAATGTCCTTTAAATTGTTACCTGACCACATTTTAAATATATATATATATATATATATATATATATATATATATATATATATATATATATATATATATACAGTATATAATGTTATCCACACTTTTTACAGCTCATGGCAGAAATTGTAAAACTGAACTAGAAAACATTTTTTAGATTACCTTTCTCTCACCATTACAAGACACCCTCCCCTCTGTTACAGGCATAGGTTGCTCCACGGCCACCTGACCTCTTAAGAGTATGGGAGTCTGTACAATATAGAGGTATGGGAGTCTGTACAATATAGAGGTATGGGAGTCTGTACAATATAGAGGTATGGGAGTCTGCACAATATAGAGGTATGGGAGTCTGCACAATATAGAGGTATGGGAGTCTGTACAATATAGAGGTATGGGAGTTTGTACAATATAGAGGTATGGGAGTCTGCATAATATAGAGGTATGGGAGTCTGTACAATATAGAGGTATGGGAGTCTGTACAATATAGAGGTATGGGAGTCTGTACAATATAGAGGTATGGGAGTCTGTACAATATAGAGGTATGGGAGTCTGCACAATATAGAGGTATCAGAGCCTGCACAATAGTGAGGTATGGGAGCCTGCACAACAGAGAGGTATGGGAGCATGCACAATATAGAGGGGTATGGGAGGGTGCACAATATAGAGGTAAGGAAGCCTGCACAATAGAGAGGTATAGGAGCCTGCACAATATAGAGGTATGGAAGCCTTCACAAAATAGAAGTATGGAAGCCTGCACAATATAGAGGTACGGGAGCCTGCACAGTAGAGAGGTACGGGATCCTGCACAATAGAGAGGTATGGGAGCCTGCACAGAAGATAGATATGGGAGCCTGCACAATAGAGAAGTATGGGAGCCTGCACAATATAGAGGTATCAGAGCCTGCACAATAGTGAGGTATGGGAGCCTGCACAACAGAGAGGTATGGGAGCCTGCACAATAGAGAGGTATGGGAGCCTGCACAATAGAGAGGTAAGGAAGCCTGCACAATAGAGAGGTATGGGAGCCTGCACAATATAGAGGTATGGAAGCCTGCACAATATAGAGGTATGGGAGCCTGCACAATAGAGAGGTATGGGAGCCTGCACAATAGAGAGGTATGGGAGCCTGCACAATATAGAGGTATGGAAGCCTGCACAATATAGAGGTATGGGAGTCTGTACAATATAGAGGTATGGGAGTCTGTATAATATAGAGGTATGGGAGTCTGCACAATATAGAGGTATGGGGGTGTCTGCACAATATAGAGGTATGGGAGTGTCTGCACAATATAGAGGTATGGAAGCCTGCACAATATAGAGGTATGGAAGCCTGCACAATAGAGAGGTATGGGAGTCTGCACAATATAGAGGTATGGAAGCCTGCACAATATAGATGTATGGAAGCCTGCACAATATAGAGGTATGGGAGCCTGCACAATATAGAAGTATGAGAGCCTGCACAATAGAGAGGTATTGGAGCCTGCACAATAAAGAGGTATGGGAGCCTGCACAGAAGAGAGGTATGGAAGCCTGTACAGAAGAGAGGTATGGGAGCCTGCACAATAGAGAGATATGGGAGCCTGCACACTATAGAGGTATGGAAGCCTGCACAATATAGAGGTATGAAAGCCTGCACAAACCTGCACAATATAGAGGTATAGGAGCCTGCACAATAGAGAGGTATGTGAGCCTGCACAATAGAGAGGTATGGGAGCCTGCACAATAGAGAGGTATGGAAGCCTGCACAATAGAGAGGTATGGGAGCCTGCACAATATAGAGGTATGCAGTAACTATTTACATTGAGCTATAACGGAACAGTGACACCTAGAGGTAGAAATTAAAAATTCAGGCACACATTTGATTTTCTCTGGTACCGCTATTTCCGCGAGATTGTGTTTCATTTGCATGTGTCAGGGAGCCGCTATTTCAATGCGGGAGACTCCCGGACCTTCCTGGGAGAGTTGGGATGTCTGCTTTGTTGAAAAGGATACCTAGGTAGGCTCAGAAGCTGCTGATTGGTGGATGCACATATATGCCTCATGTCACTGGCTTTCAGCTAGCTCCCAGTAGTGCATTACTGCTCCTTCAACAAAGGATACCAAGAAAATTAAGCAAATTAAGTTATACAAGTAAATTGGAAAGTTGTTTAAAATTGAACAATCTAACTGAATCGTGAAAAAAAAAAATGTGGGTTTCATTTTCTTTTAAGCACACGAAAAATAATATATGCTATAGAATAACATATCACATAAATCTTAATGTTTGGAAAACAAACTAACATAATTTTTACTGTGGTTTTTTTTTTTTTTTTCAATACCCAAATGCCATTTGCCTTATTTGGAGGAGCCAATCTGGGCTTTAGTCCACAGACAACACTGTTAAAAACTTAGTATAAAATGCTTTGCAATGTGGTTGTTATCTGCTAAAATCAACCAGGGAAAGATGTGTAGCAGAGTAAAACTTGAGAAGAAAGTAGGGTATATTTCAGTTTTCAAAGCTAAATCACATGAAAGGGGAAGCACAATGAATAATCAAAAAATTGTGCAAAGTTGTATTATTATGCATAATTAACATTTTATATAAAAAATTCAAGGTGTTTAAGATTGAAAATAAGTTGTTTAAATAGACAGTAGAGTGCTTACTGTCCCTTTAACTAAGTTTCTCATAACCGATCATTTCAGCTTTTCCGGCTTATTTCATCTGTACATAAATTCAAGCGTGAATCCAAAAGCTTTTGGTTACTCCTATTAGACCACGGGAAGATAAGATCTGTCAGTACTATTAATATACACCAGTGTGTCCTTTAGTCCGTAGCTTATGTTCCCAACCACACCAAAAGCTAAACTGTACTGAGATATGTAGCTTAGAAAAAGAATAGTGTTAAACTTAAAGGGACAGAAATACTTGTTAAACATCTGTACCATTGTATCATTCACATTTTGTAATAAGCAAGCGTTAAAAAAAATCTTATTTCTTTAATTTGAATTTACCTGTGTATATTAAAAGTAACCCCAGAAATAAACACCAAAGTAAAGGCTGCCATCACATGCCTAGCAGCCTCCATACTTCACTGCAACGTCACAGCAAAGCAACAGAAGGGGCGAAATTGAAGAAGAGAAGGCTAGAAGAAGGGGCAAGAAAATGTCCCTGATATTTTTAATGCTCTTATGAATGATCACAACAAACCTAGCAAATAACTACTGCATTTAGACACAACAAACATAGCAAGTAATTACTGCATTTGTGTGAATGTTTATACTGTTTTGTGCATTCTGTTGTCCTGTATTAAAAAAAAGCCAACATTATGTAGCTAGTAATATTGTGTTAGTTGTAGTTAGAGGTGGAACTCTCCATGTGAGGATACTGCTGCATTTATAGTAAAACCTATCCCTTGTGTATCCAAATAGATATAAAGACAAAAGAGGAAAATAGTGTAAACAATCAATAAGAAATAGTAATACTCCCAATGGTAATGGCCTTGAGTAGTTCAGCAAATACAATATGTTAAAATACAATAAGAAAAAAAACCTCACATGTATGCCCTGTAGTTTTTCTACTTACATAGTTGTACCTCAGTCAAAATGATAGATATATTTAAATAGATATATTGATTGATAGACAGACAGGATACACAAACATACACACATATATATGTGTGTGTGTGTATGTATATATATATATATATATATATATATATATATATATATATACTGTATATATATTAAAGTAAAACAAGCTATTACATCAAGTCTTGTAGAATACAATTACTCAAAACACATATTTAAAGTAATAAATATGAGGCAAATTATATAAAATCCATAAAAAGATTGGACACAAATGTATTGCTATCAAGTAGCCACCATGAAGATTCTCTATACAATAAATAGACAATGACTACAAATAGAACATCCCTTCTCTTGTCTCAGCCTTTGGTTCTAATCAGATCAAACAAACCTATTTAGAACCTATAATAGGATTATAACTAGAACAAAGAGTGGTCATTTCTAATCTCAGACTTCTTAATCACTAGCTAAATAAGATTACTGTTGCGTTTTTAAGATAACATTTCATTTTTGTTTTTTTTTAAATCTTCTTATCCATACTTGGTCTCACAGATTTTCTTATTTTTCACAGTACAAATTGTTAGCTAGTAAAAAAAAACATATTTATCTCTAAATCAGGACCCAAAAGATTTACATGTTATATCTCTCATCATTTTACTCTTTAATTGCTAATATTTCCATGTGCAATTTATCCAGTATGAGTAAGATGTGTGCTGTTAAAAAGGAGACACTCCAGAGCAATGCATCTACCATCAGATTTAAAAAAATAAATAAATGGAAACATGAAATAAAATGTTAGGGTTTTTTGCATTGCCTCCTGTTATGCTATAATGACACCAGCAAAATAATCATTTTAAAATTGTCAATTGTCAGAAATGAGCGTAAATACAAATTTCTGTAGTCGCTAGTGACTTACGGCACTTTAGAAACTGCCAGCACCTAAGAAAAGTTAAAAAAAAAAAATCTAATCTCCCGTAAAAGTCTAACACGCCTCTCAAAAATAAGCCCAACACGTAAAAACCTCTACATCCGCAATCCCCCCTCTCACAACTAATAATAAATGTATTAACTCCTAAACCGACAACCGCACGCAACGCAATATGCCTAATTAAACTATTAACCCCTATATCCACCATCAAACCCACACCACAAGTAATAACTAAATTATTAACCCCTAAATCTGCCAACCCCAACATCGCAAACTACCTATTAAAACAAAAAAAAAACATTTGAATAGCCAATAGAATTTCAGTAGCTCTCATCCTATTGGCTGATTTGAACAGCCAATAGGATTTGTGTAGCTCTCATCCTATTGACTGATTTGAATTTGAAGAATCAAATCAGCCAATAGGAATTCAAGGGACGCCATTTTTAATTGTGTACCTTGAATTTTCTATCCAGTGTACGGCGGCGATAGTACAAAGAGGATCCTCCACGCTCCATGGCTCCGCGGTCGGCGGTCTTCAGTTCCAGGGTCACCGGTCTTCAGCTCCGCGGTCATCAGTCTTCAGCTCCGCCCTCCACCGGATTGTTCCTGGAAGAAGAAAGAAGAGGTCGCCGCATGGAAGAAGACTTCACCGCCTGGAACAGGACCTTCTCTGCCGGACTTCAGGAATGGCGAGTACCAACCTGGGGGTTAGAATTTTTGTAAGTTTTTTTTTTTTTTTCTTGGGGAGGGGGTTTGTTTTATGTAGATTAGGGATGGGCAGTAAAAGAGCTAAATGCCCTTTTAAGGGCAATGCCCAAACAAATTACCTTTTCAGGGCAATGGGTAGTTTAGATTTTATAGTGTTAGTTTCTTTCATTTTGGGGGGTTTTACTGTTAGGGGGGACTTTGTGTGTTTTGATGTAAAAGAGCCGATTATTTTGGGGCAATGCCCTGCAAAAAGCCCTTTTAAGGGCTACTGGTAGTTTATTCTTAGAGTAGGGTATGTTTTTATTTTGGGGGGCTTTTTTATTTTCATAGGGATTAGGTATAATTGTTTAAAATTTGGTAATTTTGTTTTTTATTTTATATAATCTTAGATTTTTTTTATTTTCTGTAATTGTAACTTGCTTAAAGGGACAGTCTACACCAGAATTTTAACTTTGACTAGACTGTCCCTTTAATTTATACTTGGTTTATTTTTATTTTTAAAGTAGTGTTAGCTTTTTTATTTTAATAGTAACTTTAGTATTTTGTAATTTAGGTAATTTGGTTACATTTAGGGGGTGTTAGGTTAGGGGGCTTAGTAATTTATTTATTTGGGCTTTGGTAGTTTAGGGTTTAATACTTTAATAGGTATTTTGTGTTGTGGGTTAATGGCGGATTAGGGGTTAATAGTTTTAATAGGTAGTTCGCAATTTTGGGGTTGGCGGATTTAGGGGTTAATAATTTAGTTATTACTTGCAGTGTGGGTTTGATGGTGGATATAGGGGTTAATACACTTTATTATTTATTGCGGTGGGGGATTGCGGTTGACAGGTAGATAGTTATTGCGCATGCGTTAGGTGTTAGATTATTTTTGCAGGCATTTTCGGGAGTTACGGTGCTCCAATACTCAGCGCTGCGGCTGCCTTGTGTGGCGAGGTGAAAATGGTGTAGGATTTCTCCATTTTCGCCACGTAAGTCCATGCGCTGAATATTGGATACCGATTTGTGACTCGGTCCCATGTTAGCTTATGGGAGTAAAAATTACGGGCGGCAGGTGAAGTATACGTGCCGCATTTATATGTGTCGCTGTATATAGGATACCAAAACACCCCAAAAAATAGTGTTGCCTTGTTTGCTACAATTCCACCCACCACTTACCTTATTTAGAGGAGCCAGTTGTGAATTGTTTTCCAGCTGTTACCTGTTAAAGGGACATTGTACACTAGATTTTTATTTGCATAAATGTTTTGTAGATTATCCATTTATATTGCCAATCTGGGAGTGTTATTGTAACAATGTATAGCTTTGCTTATTGGTTTAATAACATTATGCCCCAAAGTATCAGATGTAGACCGAAGTCTACAGACTCCTGCTTGCTCCTGTTTGTGTAATGGGTCTTTTCAGATGTAGGGGAGTGTTGTCTCTTCCTGCTTTCTCAGCCCCTCTCAGTGGGTGTCCCAGCCTAACGCTATCAACAGTGCTAAATTGGGAGTTTCTAAGTAAGTTTTTGAAAGATTTAATGCTGGATTTTTATATCAGTATCTGTGCATATTCTTCTTTATAGTAGTTTCTATTACATGCAGTTATATGAAAATTGGTGCAAGATTAATTTACAGCTCTAAGAATTAGAAAACCCACAATTTAAAAGTGACATTACACTAAAAAGGGAACAAAATAAACAATGAAAGAATATTGCAAAGTTGTTTTACTATGCATAAACATATTATATTTTAATTTTAATGTGTCTACTGTCCCTTTAAGGGTTTATGCTTAGTGTCAGGGCCTAGGGTAATAGGTTAATGTAATCGTCTCTGGCTGCCTAGAGTTTACAGATTACAGTAATGCTATGAACATATAAAAAACATATATTGTTATAGTGATTTGTAGGAAAAACAGTAAATACTACCCAGTGCTGGGATTCTTCCAAATCTTAAAGTGAAAGTAAATTCAAAAACATTGAACAACTCTAATCTTTATAAGTCTACAAAATAATATGAGGTTCGTTCATCGGTATGTTAGTATTCATCTAATAAACATTTATATTTAATGGAAAACACGTAAGGTTGCCTGCAGTAAGGAAAACAAAATCCGCCACAAATGTTGCAAGTAAAAGCCGACTTTATTTAAAGTCAAAGGTTGAGACTTGGTACATATAAGCTCGGGAGAGAACAGATAGGATAAGAACGTCCGACGCGTTTCCCTCCCGTAGGCACTTCGTCAGGTAATCTTTTATGTGCAAGATACCTATTGATAACTTCTGTATACAGCTGTCATCAGGCATTTTTACACCATTTGTTTGTTTCTTTCACTGGTGGGATTGACAAGAGACGTTTGATATACGAGATATTACACCAACAGTATTACTAAGTTTGGGACACTTGATTAATCTGAACTGTTAACACTGTCACATAATTTTACCTGGATATAAGTGTAATATCGCTACAAAGTGTTTTGAGTGCGCAAATTGCTTGATTGCAACATTTATATTTACTTGAATCCCTCTTCATAAGATGCATGCTCCGTCAGCCTTGCAAAACAGTACACTTTTTTTCCCTGACGTTTTATCCACTAGCCAATGACATTGCTCGCCAACTGCCATGTTTGCAGACTGAAAAGAAAACAGAGCTTTTGCACATGCGCCAATGACGTCACCTGCTATTGCCTCCATGAACCCGCATCAGCCATGCATGCACATTTAAAACAATTAGGAAATCCCTGCCTACGTCATAGTTACATCAGAGTTCCGATCCAGCACTGTTATAATTACAGCAGCGGCCTGTTATTTATACAGAATTTAAATATGGAACTGCAGCTCAATCTTTAAAGGGACAGTTAAGTCCAAAAAAAACTTTCATGTTTCAAATAGGGCATATAATTTTAAACAACGTTCCAATTTACTTTTATCACCAATTTTGCTTTGTTCTTTTGGTATTCTTAGTTGAAAGCTAGACCTAGCAAGACTCATATGATAATTTCTAAGCCCTTGAAGGCCACCTCTAATCACATGCTTTTGTATTTGCTTTTCACAGCAGGGGAGAGCTAGTTCAGGTAAACCCTATAGATAAAATTGTGAGCACTCCCGTGGATTGTGGCAGACACTGCACTAATTGGCTAAAATGAAAGTCAATAGATAATAAATAAAATGTCATGTGATCAGGGCTCTGTCAGAAGGTGCTTAGATGCAAGGTAATTACAGAGGTAAAAAGTATATTAATATAACTGTGTTGGTTATGCAAAACTGGGGAATGGGTAATAAAGGGATTATCTATCTTTTAAAACAACAAAAACTCTGGTTTTGCCTGTCCCTATAATTAGGAAAATATGAATGGTACTTTATTGATACCTCTGCACAAATGCCTACATAGAGAGCGGGTTGGACCGTTCTCTATGTCACACTCGGCATATACCCGGAAACAGAAGGGGGAGGGCAAAAGAACAGCACGCAAGTAATGAAATATAAGATATACATTTTTATAACTTTGAAAAAAAAATTAAACAAAGATTGTGACTTATATGTTTATAAAATATATATTTATATACTGTATTTGAAAATAGTTACATTTACCATCTCTTTAACATTACAATATTGACAGACACATCATGTTGTATAGTGGTTGGCTTAGTCAGGTGACACCTAGGATGCATGGCACTTGGGTGTGTAAGGAAAAATAGACAATCAATGATAGATAGAAAGATAGATAGATATGTAGATAGACTGATAGACAGACAATTCTGAATGTTTCTACTGATCCATGACTAATATGACATTTAAACAGACACTTTATTTACACTTCTAAACTAGTAACTTTTTTCTTTATCTAGAAATGCATTTTCCCATCCCTCTATACATAAATGTGTCAAAATGGATTCTTTATGACTGGGGCATGTTCAGTTCTATGTTTATGGAAGAAAGGAAGGAAGGAAGGAAGGGAGGAAGGAAGGAAAGGAAAGAAAAAGAAAAGAAAGTACAATATATGTAAAAAAAAATAATTATTTTTTGCAAGCTAATGAATAGACTTTCTGCTATGATGCAGTCAAGAAGTTAACAGAAATGTTTTGAGATAACAAGGATTTCTAAAGGTGTTAGGAATAAACTGAACCTGCATAAAGAAGGATCATATAGAATTCTAAATAATACATTATGAAGGAAGGGATATTATAAATTGTAGACAATTATCTATTTCCCTGCTGACAAAAGCCCATTTCAGAAAAGTGAAGTAGCATGACAGAAAGGAAAGAAGGAAAATATGATAAATGGTGACTCTAGATATTCATTTCAGAAGAATGAGCAAGGGAGCTGTAGCCTTGGCTTTTATAAACTGTCAAACATGGAAAAGTATTGCCCAAAAGACTAAATACATAAGCTCTGATATAGCCGACGAATGTGCTGCTTTTTTTTTTACCTTGAATTTGCCCCGTCACGTATTTGTGTCACATTTAGAACACCAGTGGTTTTTAAATCATATATTCAATAGTTATTTGAAAAGGGTATGGTTTATATGACATACATAGGGCAAAATTTATCATTCTGCGAACGGATGTGTTCCCAATATTTACTATTGCATGAGCAAACGCTTGTGCGATGCCGTCGTCCTACACTTGTGCACCCTGTTCTAATGAATCCGGGGTGATTCTCAACAGCCACAAACAAGTTGGCAAGAGGGTTTCTAAAGTAACAGTTTAAACCGCTGCTTAATAAATATCAATTGAATCCAATTTACAGCACTACAGAGTTTTGTTTTGTATCCTTTTATTGAGTTTAAAAGGCACATCGTAATAGGCAAATTAAATAAGCCAGTTTTCACATACTTATTAAAACATATCAGAAAAAATAAACTACAGCCAGACACGCTTACATTATAATAGAGATCATAGAGTGTCCATTGAACAGAAGAGCAACCAATCATCAAATTATCTAGATAATGATAATTAAGTATATCCTCCTAACAAAATAGAAAAAAAAATTAGAATAAAGAAATTCCCCAACTGCTAAATAGCAGCCTCGCGTGGACTGCTTAGAGGACTGCAATGGTAAAAGGGGAAACCATAAGGGGAATAAAGTGAGAAGGACCACTCATGGACCGATTATTAGTAATAATATAAATTACAACATCTGATTCCAGCACTTGCCATAACACACTTCAATTTAGCATCATAACGATAACATCAACCTTAATGGCTGCATACCACACCTCCGAAAGCAAAGCAAATTTGATGCTAAAAGTAAATTGGAAAGTTGTTTAAAATTGCATACCCTATCTAAATCACTACATTTTTATTTTGACTGAACCTTTAAAGTCTCAAAGTGTTTACTGTGCCTTTAAATAAAATAGAACAGTTTGTTACCTCACCTGGGTTAGCCCCCCCATATTCAAAATTTTAATAAATGATCATTCCATTTGTTAGATCTTTGTTAGATCAACAGTTTTTTTTCGTTAGATCTACTCTAAAATATGAAATATTAACAATCTTTTTCAGGGGGGGCTAACCCGTAGCCAGCCCCACCTCAACAAAAATGTTGACAAAATGTTATTGATTATGATAGCTCCATGTTAGATCAGGTTTGATCAGCCAAAAGTTTTGTTAGATTTAGTCTAATTACTGAGATATTGCATTTTTAATGAGGGTGGGGGGCTACCCAACCTTAACTGAAATCTGGACCAAAGTTTATTGATTTTGATAGATATACGTTAAATAAGGTTAGATCAACAGTTTTTTTTTGTTAGATCTATCACGCAAGCAGCGGTATTCACAATCCTAGTTTGTGTTTGGGGGAGGGGTGATCACTGGGCTAGCCCCCCCCCCCTCAACTGAAATCCGGACCAAATGTTATTGAATTTGATAGATATACGTTAGATCAGGTTAGATCAACTGTTTTTTTCGTTAGAGCTATCACGCAAGTAGCAGTATTCACAATCCTAGTTTGTTTGCGGGGGAGGGGTGATCACCGGGTTAGCCCCCCCTCAACCAAATTCTGGACCAAATGTTATTGATTTTGATAGATATACGTTAAATCAGGTTAGATCAATAGTTTTTTTCGTTAGATCTATCACGCAAGCAGCGGTATTAACAATCCTATTTTGTGTGCGGGGGAGGGGTGATCCCCGGGTTAACCCCCCCTCAACTGAAATCTGGACCAAATTTGATTGATTTTGATAGATATACGTTAGATCAGGTTAGATCAACTGTTTTTTTCGTTAGAGCTATCACGCAAGTAGCAGTATTCACAATCCTAGTTTGTGTGCAGGGGAGGGGTGATCACCGGGTTAGCCCCCCCTCAACCAAAATCTGGACCAAATGTTATTGATTTAGATATATATATATGTTAGATCAACAGTTTTTTTCGTTAGATCTATCATGCAAGTAGCAGTATTCACAATCCTAGTTTGTGTGCGGGGAGGGGTGATCCCCGGGTTACCCCCCCCTCAACCAAAATCTGGACCAAATGTTATTGATTTGATAGATATACGTTAGATCAGGTTAGATCAACTGTTTTTTTCGTTAGATCTATCACGCAAGCGGTGGTATTCAGAATCCTATTTTGTGTGCGGGGGAGGGGTGATCCCCGTGTTAGCCCCCCCTCACTTGAAATCTGGACCAAATTTTATTGATTTTGATAGATATACATTAGATTGGGTTAGATCAACTACTTTTTTCGTAAGATCTATCACGCAAGCGGCGGTATTCACAATCCTATTTTGTGTGCGGGGGAGGGGTGATCCCGGGTTAGCCACCCCTCAACTGAAATCCAGACCAAATTTTATTGATTTCATCATCATTCAAAGAGGAGCCAAATTCAACTGAGGTTTGTCTAAAAAAACCCTGTTGGTTATTTTTTTAGACAAACCTCAGTTGAATTTGGCTCCTCTTTGGAGAAAAGACACCCAGTATCAAAACCAGCAAAACCATCAGGGGGTAAAAAGACCACACGGCCAAGGGGCAGGAGAGGGGGAGGAAATTCCTCAAAAAGGAGAAATTGGAGACATTGAAGAGGGGGAATCTTCAATCTGTCCAATTATACACTGAATGATGAAATAAGAGTTTTGGGGAAGGGGTTGTCATTTTGTCCCTCAAATACACACATTTTTTATATATATGTTGATATTAATAAATTCACACGGAAACTCGCTTTACAAAAATACTTTGCGACAAAAGTTTTAAAAAAGAAAGGAATAACAGGGAGACCAATTCTGACTAACACTATGAGAGAAAGACAAAACGATCTGCTAATCTACAATGAGGTAGAGACCTTAGTTGAGGGCCTGTATGAGGACTATATCCATACAGATTTTAGTCCCCTGTCCACTTTCATGCCCCCTAGTAAAGAGGGATCTTTTATAGACCTTTTCCAAAATGTAGTATTAGAAGACCTAGCTTTGTTACCCAAACATATATTTGGTAAACCAAACCTCTGGCCTAACGAGCAAAAAGCCCTTAATCGACTATCTCAGAATCAGACCATTGTCATTCGCCAGGCTGATAAGGGGGGGGGGGTATAGTCATCCAGAATTATCAGGACTATATAATGGAAGCCAATAGAATATTGGAAGATGAAGAGTACTATCAACTTCTTAGAAGTGAACCTACAGATAGATTTGCTAAGAAACTGGGGACCCTGCTAGATTATGGCCATGAAGTAGGCATAGTTTCACAAAGAAAAAAAATATTTGACACCTAGGAATCCGGATACACCTTTTTATTATCATCTACCTAAAAGTCATAAAAATACAATCACCCCCCCTGGTAGACCCATAATAGCAGGTATAGCAGGTATGAATAGTCTCACCGATAAATTACATCGAAAACATTTGCGCGTAGTAAAAGAAATACACTGTAACTGCTGTGCTGCGCAAGAACTGGCTTAGAAGCCCTGCACGTTCAATGTAATCTAGCCCCTAGTCTTTAATTAAAAAAAATGGTGGATAATGGTCTTGGGTTTCCTTCTGTTTTCCATCAGGTGGACCCCAGGGCTAGGGTGGTAATGCCAACACCAGAGAGGTTGGGAGTCACTTAGATGGGGTCAAGCTGCATTTTGTGATGTCACATAACCCCACCCCTGCTTTGCTGAGCATTACCAGCAGCAAATGTTGGTAGGCATGCTATTAACACCAAGATGAACTGAGATGTTTGTGCATTCTATCATTGTTGCATATCATGTTCTATTTAACCGTTTGAGTGTCAGAGGCTTTGCAATGCATTGGACACACAGCTAACACTAAAAGGATTACTAAACCATGTCTGTGAATAAATGAGCTGCCTTATGACAATTCAATCACAACAAATAAAAAAAAAGACTACTAATGGTAACCTTGAAATGTTTAGGGCTGTTATTGCAAGTACCAAGCACTTTTGCTGTTATGCACTTGTGAAAATAAGTCACCCTTCATGAACATAACACCCAATTCTATGCACATATTTTTATAAATAAATTATTTATGGTCATACAAACATGCACACATTGATATGCATATCCACGCTCATAAACAAATAAAACAAAATAAGTTAATTTCTTCCTTGCATATAAATATCCTATGCACAGTAAGAAAAAAAAAACAGTTGATCTAACCTGATCTAAAGCATATCTATCAAAATCAATAAAATTTGTTCCAGAGTTCAGTTGAGGGGGGGCTAGCCCAGTGATCACCCCTCCCCCGCACACAAAATAGGATTGTGAATACCGCCGATTGCGTGATAGATCTAATGAAAAAAATAGTTGATCTAACCTGATCTAATGTATATTTATCAAAATCAATAAAATTTGGTCCAGATTTCAGTTGAGGGGGGGCTAGCCCAGTGAGCACCCCTCCCCCGCACACAAAATAGGAATGTGAATACCGCCGCTTGCGTGATAGATCTAATGAAAAAAATAGTTGATCTAACCTGATCTAACGTATATCTATCAAAATCAATAAAACTTGGTCCAGATTTCGGATGATGGGGTTAACCCGGGGATCACCCCTCTCCCGCACACAAACTAAGTTTGTCAATACTGCTGCTTGCGTGATAGATCTAACAAACAAAAAAACAGTTGATCTAACCTGATCTAACGTATATCTATCAAAATCAATAAAATTTGGTCCAGATTTCAGTTGAGTGGGGGCTAACCCAGTGATCACCCCTCCCCCGCACACAAACTAGGATTTTGAATACCGCCGCTTGCGTGATAGATCTAACGGAAAAAAAGTTGATCTAACCTGATCTAACGTATATCTATCAAAATCAATAAAATTTGGTCCAGATTTCAGTTGGGGGGGGGCTAGCCCCCCTCATTAAAAATGCAATATCTCAGTAATTAGACTAGATCTAACAAAACTTTTGGCTGATCAAACCTGATCTAACGTGGAGCTATCATAATCAACATTTTGTCAACATTTTTGTTGAGGTAGGGCTGGCTACGGGTTAGCCCCCCCTGAAAAAGATTGTTAATATTTCATATTTTAGAGTATATCTAACGAAAAAAAACTGTTGATCTAACAAAGATCTAACAAATGGAATGATTATTTGTTAACATTTTGAATATGGGGGGCTAAACCGGGTGAGGTCAGTATGTTGCATTGCTTTTATTAAACAGAAAAGTTTCAGCTTACATTTTGAACCATAACCCACCACTATACTACCCTTTTAGCTGTTTTAAAGCCTCACTAACACTTTGCTGTTGCTGCCATTGCCATCTAAATAGCATCTTGGAACTATATTTCCCAGGACACTGATATGCAAGGGACATTTTATTGGTGGCAGAACATATATGCCTTCTTGTCATTGGCTCATACAATTAGTTTAGCTAGCTCACAGTACTGGTTTGCAACTCCTTCAACAAAAGATACCAAGAGAATTAAACAAATTTGATAATAGAAAGAAAGTAGAAAGCGGTTTAAAATTGTTTGCTCTATCTGAGTCATGAAAAAAAAGAGTATCCATAATTATATAATGCTTTTAAGAATGTATTTTTTAAGCAAAACATAGATTCTATTTATCAGTCTATTTTTAAATAAAATGATCAAAAAGCTGAAACACACAGAGGTTAAGAGGAGTTAATGAAAAATACAAAAAGGGACACTAAACTCAAATTTAAACTTTTATGATTCAGATACAGCAAACAGTTTTAAGAGACTTTCCAGTTTACTTTCCAATTATCAAATGTTGCACATTCTTTTCAAATACACACTTCCTGAGGTACCTTCTCCTACTGAGCATGTGCACAAGTTCAAAGGCTATACAAATATTAGTCTGTGATTGGCTCATGGCTATCACATGATACAGGGGGCCAGCTAATCGGGGGGGGGGTTGAGATTGTCATTATATATAAAAAAAAAAGACTGCTTATTTGATATTCAGAGAAAGTGCTATTGCATTGTCTTTATTTTGCACTTGTTAATTATGCAATTCTACTGTATTAAGGGGTCGATTTATCAAAGGCTTTGCAAGCCTTTCGACCCCCTACGACTGCAGGTTCTCACAAGAGAAACCTGCAGTCCTTATTCAACAAGCAGCGGTCATCAGAACGCTGCTTTCCTAACCTTTCGCCACCTCTAAGGAATTTTAATATCCCCGGTCACGTCCGACTGGGAAGATTGACCGCTCCTGCCCGCGCATGATTGGCTGTGTGCGGGCAGGGGACGGGATTGCATGCAAGCGCAAAATAGCATTCATGTGCAATGCTGAATTCCCCCAGGGGTATTCAGCCCGCCAGAGGCGAGCTTCAGCGGTCAGGGACGCGTATGTGCACCCCTGTCCGCCACAGCATGATAAATCAACCCCCTACTGGCCCTTTAATTCCTCTAGGTGATCTGGTTCTCTATCATAGGGAAGAATCACACTGTTATGTCATTCAGCTTAGTCTGCTAGTATCAACTGCATTAGTGTTTGCCTCAAAGTGGTAATATCGCTCATAGGGTTTAGCCAAGGTCAGCCATGTCTAGCTGTTCGTATGCCTAGTTATGCTAATGTACAGGTTTAGACTATTGTGACATTACTGTGTCATTATTTTGTCGCTTGTACTTTTTGTTTACCCAGTTTACTGCCAGGTAATGAGTAATGACGTACACGCCAGGGCTCGAGGTGCAACCAGAAGAGACACATGGTATAGCATTTACGGAAGCGGATAGGTGGTGAGTAGTAATGTGTAATGCACATCACACTTTAAGGGACACTCAGGTCAAATTAAATTTTCATGATTCACATACAGGATGTAATTTTAAACAACTTTCCAATTTACTTCCATTAAAAAAAAGTGCACAGTCGTTTATATTTACACTTTTTGAGTCACCAGCTCCTACTGAGCATGTGCAAGACTTCACAGACTATATGCATATGCATTTGTGATTGGCTGATTGCTATCACATGGTACAGGGGGAGTGGAAATATACATAACTTTGAAATTTGTTAGAAAAAAAATCTACTACTCATTTGAAATTCAGAGTAAATGCTATTGTATTGTCTTGTTATCTTGCATTTGTTGATTATGCAAATCTACTGTTTTTACTGGTCCTATAATAAAATTACCAAGATTTTGTTAAATTTTGTTGCGCACTCCAGGCCGGAGTAAGTAACCTAAATATATATATACTGTATGATACATACATATACTGTGTATATAGGATTGAGTGGAAATTAACCTGTGGTCGGTGCAGTGGCGGTAAAAATTGAGTGCTGCTATGAAGATGGGCTTTATACTAAAAAATATCACCTGAAGGGTTATTATATAGCCATCAAAGAGCAAAGATATATTATTCAACTAGGGCTTTAGAAACCCAATTAGTACTTAGACTGTTACTTCCGAAAAGGGTAAACAGGAGCAGAGAGAGAGAGAGAGAGAGAGAGAGAGAGAGGGGGGGGAAAAGTGAGAGTGGTGAAGAAAAGAAGAAAGAGTAAAGAGATAGGAGAGAGGGGGAAAAGAAGTGTAAACTTTGTGGCCTGAGAGAGAAAGTAGAGGTTAAAAAGATTGAAGAGAGGAGGGAGTGGAGAAATGTAGTTAAGAGAGAGAAGGGAGAGATGATAACTATTAAAAAAAAAAAAAATCTCCAGGTCTGCTATGACCTTCCATGACTGTCAGCACTCTTAGTTCAACAAACGCCTTTTTCCATCTAGCTGTTGTCTTCTCCAGAACCCCTAGCTGATGTTGCTGTTATGTACTTATTATTGTTAATTTATAACTGCATATAGCATTATTTCATTTGTCATGGTATAAAATAAAATATATTTAAAAATGCACAATAATGTGTTCCACATGGCTAAATATATTGCAATAGAGGGTGGGGTAGTAGGTATGTTGTGGGAGGCTAGTGGCCATGCTGTGGATGGGTAGGAGGTTGGATCAGAAGTGTCAAGTAACATTTTGGCCAGTAGCTATAGACTTGAAATGTTGTGAAATACAAATAAACACCTATTTACACATACACTACATGTCCAATAGTATGTGGACACCCCAACTAATAATTGAGTTCTATCTAGCACACAGCCATGAATTCTCCATAGACAAACATTGACAGAACAATGGGTCATACTATAGAGCTCAGTGACTTTAAATGTGGCATTGTCATATGATGCCATCTTTGCCACAAAGTCAGTTTGTGAACTTTCTGCCCTACTAGATTTGCCCCAGGCAACTGTAAGTGATATTATTGTCAAGTGGAAGCATCTAAGAACAACAACAGTTCAAACCACAAAGTGGTAGACCGCACAAACTCACAGAAAGGACCACCGATTATTGAAGCACATTGCACATAAAAAGCGCCTATCAACTGTTGCATTATCTAGTTCCAAAGTGCCTTAGAAAGCAACATTAAGCAGTGTGTCAGGATCTTCATGAAATGGGTTTCCATGGCTGAGCAGACGTACACAAGCATCAACATGCACAATGCAAAGCATCGGCTAGATTGGTGTAAAGTTACCCGTTACTGGACTCTGGAGCAGTGAAGTGTGTTCTTTGGAGTGTTGAATCACACTCTACAATCTGGCAGTCTGATGGAAGAATCTAAGTTTTGCGCATGCCAGGTGAATACTACATTCCAGAATGCATAGAGCCTACTGTAAAGTTTGGTGGAGGAGAGATAATGGTCGGGGGGTGTGGGGTGCTTTTCATGGTTTGGGCTAGGCCCCTTAATTCCAGGGAAGGGTAATATCTATGCCAAATGATAGAAAGACATTTTAGACAGTTGGATGCTTCCAACTTTGTGGCAACAGTTTGGGGAAGGCCCTTTCCTGGTCCAACATAACTGTTCCCCTGTGTACAAAGCAAGGTCCATGAAGACAAGGTTTGACGAGTTTGGTGTGGAGGAACTTCAGTGTCCTGTAAAGAGCCCTGAGCTCAAGTCCACTGAACACCTTTGTGATGAATTGGATTGCCAATTGTGAGCCAGACCTTCTCATCCAAAATCAGTACCTGTCTGTTCTCACAAATGCACTTTCAGCTGAAGGGGCACAAAGACCCAAATATACACTACAAAGTCTTGTGGCAATCCAGAAGCATGGTGGCTCTTATAGCCACAAAGCAGGGGCCAAATCCATATTAGTGACCATGTTTTTTGAATGGAATGTCCAACAAGCTCATATAGGTGAGGTGGTAAGCTGTCCACATACATTTGGCCATATAGTGTGTATAATCACGCATACAATGTTGTGAACAATCTTTATACTGTATATAGTTTCTTTTCTTTTCTTTTTTTTTTATTAAAGGGCCACTAAACCCAAAATATTTCTTTCATGATTCAGATAGAGAATAGAAATGTAAACAATATTACAATTTACTTCCATTACTTATTTTGCTTCATTTTTTAAATATCCTTAGTTGAAGAAAAAGCAATGCACATGGTGAGCCAATCACACAAGGCTTCTATGTGCAGCAACCAATCAGCAGCTAGTGAGCATATCTAGATATGCTTTTCATCAAGGAATATCAAGAGAATAAAACAAATTAGATAATATAAGTAAATTAGAAAGATGTTTAAAATTGCATTCTCTTTCTGAATCATAAAAGAAAAAATGTGGGTGGCATGTCCCTTTAAGTATCCTACAGGTGATATAATTGTCAGTTTTGTTTTTGGGAATACAATGTCAATTTGCAAGAAAAAAACTAGCCCTAGTTTCTGTTCATGCTGAGAAAATAAAAGCCTACACAGCTAGGTTTTACCCCACCTACTATAAGCTGTGTTTACATCATCACAGGAGATTGCACATTTTAAAGCATTTCAACAGTTATAAGATTGTTCTTACTGAAACCAATAATAATGTAAGCAATATTTTTGGTGAGAAGCCCAAAATCACTTCAAGAAGGTAAATGAAAAAAAAATGTGTGTGTGTATATGTATATATGTGCATGAATATATATATATATATATATATATATATATATATATATATATATATGCGTGTGTATATATATTTGTGTGTGTGTGTGGATATACATACATATATATATATATATATATATATATATATATATATATATATACACAAATATATACATTCACACAAATACTTCCAGTGATTTTTCATTTACCTTTTTAAAGCCGTTTTAAGGCATTGCACTGATATCCAGTGATTTTGGGCTTTGCACCAAACATACTGCTACCATTATTATTGGTTTTAAGTAAGAACAATCCTATAACTGTTGAAATGCTTTAACATGTGCAATCCCCTGCAATGATGTAAACACAGCTTACATAGTAGGTGGGGTAAAATGTAGCTGTGTAGGCTTTTATTTTCTCAGCATGAACAAAAACTAGGGCTAGCCTTATTTCTTGCAAATTGGCACTCTATTTCCTAAAAAGAAAACTGACAAATATAGTACCTGTAGGATACTTAATTCCAAACCTTTGTATGAGCTGAGAGCTACTGTTTAGCAGCACAAATACCAAGAGAGACAATTGGCAAAGGAAACAGCGAGACCTAAGCTGTAATATAGTTATTAGTACAAAAGAACAAACAAAGTCCTTTGCAAGCTTTCATTTTAAACAGGCTGCAATTACCGACCTCTATTTTTCTTGTTGTATTTCGGCCTTGGGTACATCAGCAGTCAATATTTGCACAATGAAAGGAGGAAGGAAATATGATAACAACCTAGTTTAATAGAAAGGGCAATTGCTACAACTTTTATCATTACACCGATATGCACCAAACACTCTGAGAATGAAATACAACTGTGCATAGGAATTCAAGAGGCTTTAATGACAAAACAGGAATGTAGAGAATTACTAGGAAAATAAACATACTTATACAGAATAAATTAAAGCAAATAACTACTAGAAAATGACAGTTGTCAAAGTAGTTGTTACTGCTGTTGTATGAAAATATTTACATAATACAGAAGACTCATATAAAAAGATCTATGTAAGCTAATAGCCACCTAACAATATAAAACCTGATAAATGTTTACATCAGAATAAATCTTTAAATAGCTTTCGCTGGCGTAATGACAGAAAATTTCCCTTCTTGTTAGACATTTTAATATTACACATATTATCAATGTTAAGTATGTGATTTACCCCTGATCAGAGGTGGTGGACTTAACCCCTTAATGACCACAACACTTTTCCATTTTCTGTCCTTTTGGGACCAAGGCTATTTTTACATTTTTGTGGTGTTTGTGTTTAGCTGTAGTTTTCCTCTTACTCATTTACTGTACACACACATATTATATACCGTTTTTCTCGTCATTAAATGGACTTTCTATCGATACCATTATTTTCATTATATCTTATAATTTACTATTTAAAAAATATAAAATATGAGGAAAAAAATGGAAAAAAAAACACACTTTTTCTAACTTTGACCCCCAAAATCTGTTACACATCTACAACAACCAAAAAAACACCCATGCTAAATAGTTTTTAAATTTTGTCCTGAGTTTAGGGCTAGATTTATCAACGCTGAGGCGTACAGGGGCGCGTATACGAAATTACCCGCAGGTAATTAACATTGCACACGAGCGCAATTTTGCGTTTGCGTGCAATCCCGCCCCCTGCCCGTGCTCAGCCAATCACGCGCGGGCAGGAGCTGTCAATCTCCTCGGTCAGACTCGACCGAGGAGATTGAATTTCACCACAATTGAGGTGGCGTAGATGTTAGGGAAGCAGCGGTCTGGTGACCGCTGCTTGATAAATCACGGCAAGCAAGTTCTTGAGAGAACTTGCTGCCATAGGGGCTTAATAAATCTAGCCCTTAGAAATACCCAATGTTTGCATGTTCTTTGCTTTTTTTGCAAGTTATAGGGCAATAAATACAAGTAGCACTTTGCTATTTCCAAACCACTTTTTTTTTCAAAATTAGCGCTAGTTACATTGGAACACTGATATCTTTCAGGAATCCCTGAATATTCCTTGACATGTATATATATATTTTTTTAGAAGACAATCCAAAGTATTGATCTAGGCCCATTTTGGTATATTTCATGACACCATTTCACCGCTAAATGAGATAACATTAAAAAAAATGTTCACTTTTTCACAAACTTTAGGTTTCTCACTGAAATTATTTACAAACAAATTGTGCAATTATGGAATAAATGGTTGTAAATGCTTCTCTGGGTTCCTCTTTGTTCAGAAATAGCAGACATATATGGCTTTGGCGTTGCTTTTTGGTAATTAGAAGGCCGCTAAATGCCACTGCGCACCACACATGTATTATGCCCAGCAGTGAGGGGGTAAACTAGGAAACTAGGGAGCATACAGGGAACTTGTAGGGTTAATTTTAGCTTTAGAGTAGTGTAATAGACAACCCCAAGTATTGATACAGAAAAAACAGTAAACTACCGGAAAAGGGTGTACATATATAGCACTCAACAACACTTTATTTAGATAAGTCCCGAAGGAACAGTGAAGAATGTTTATATTTACATCCGAATAGAGGAGATTGTAAAACTTAACTTTTATTGGTTGTATGAATAAAAACAGAATTTATGCTTACCTGATAAATTACTTTCTCTTGTGATGTATCGAGTCCACGGATTCATCCTTTACTTGTGGGATATTCTCCTTCCCAACAGGAAGTGGCAAAGAGAGCACACAGCAGAGCTGTCCATATAGCTCCCCCTCCAGCTCCACCCCCCAGTCATTCGACCGAAGGTTAGGAAGAAAAAGGAGAAACCATAGGGTGCAGTGGTGACTGTAGTTTAAACAAAAAAGCTACCTGACTTACTAGCCAGGGCGGGCCTCGATACATCACAAGAGAAAGTAATTTATCAGGTAAGCATAAATTCTGTTTTCTCTTGTAAGATGTATTGAGTCCACGGATTCATCCTTTACTTGTGGGATACCAATACCAAAGCTTTAGGACACGGATGAAGGGAGGGAGCAAGACAGGTACCTTAAACGGAAGGCACCACTGCTTGTAAAGCCTTTCTCCCAAAAATAGCCACCGAAGAAGCAAAAGTATCGAATTTGGAAAATTTGGAAAAAGTATGCAGCGAAAACCAAGTCGCTGCCTTACAAATCTGTTCAACAGAAGCCTCATTTTTAAAAGCCCATGTGGAAGCCACTGCTCTGGTAGAATGAGCAGTAATTGTATCGGGAGGCTGCTGGCCAGCAGTCTCATAGGCCAAACGGATGATGCTTTTCAGCCAAAAGGAAAGAGAGGTAGCAGTCGCCTTCTGACCTCTCCTCTTACCAGAATAGATAACAAGCAATGAAAGTGTTTGTCTGAAATCCTTAGTTGCTTGTAAATAGAACTTTAAAGCACGAACCACATCAAGATTGTGTAACAGATGTTCCTTCTTCGAAGAAGGATTAGGACACACAGAAGGAACAACACTTTCCTGGTTAATATTCTTATTAGACACAACCTTAGGAAGAAAACCGGGTTTGGTACGCAAAACTACCTTATCTGCATGGAAAACCAGGTAAGGTGAATCACACTGTAAAGCAGATAACTCTGAAACTCTTTGAGCAGAAGAGATAGCTACCAAAAACAAAACTTTCCAAGATAAAAGCTTAATATCTATGGAATGTAAAGGTTCAAACGGAACCCCTTGCAGAACTGAAAGAACTAAATTCAGACTCCATGGCAGAGCCACAGGTCTATAAACAGGCTTGATTCTGACTAAAGTCTGACTAAACGCTTGAACGTCTGGTACCTCTGCCAGACGTTTGTGTAAAAGAATAGACAAAGCAGATATCTGTCCTTTTAAGGAACTAGCTGATAATCCTTTCTCCAATCCTTCTTGGAGAAAGGACAATATCCTGGGAATCCTAATCTTACTCCATAAGCAACCCTCGGATTCACACCAAAAAATATATTTTTGCCAAATCTTATAGTAGATTTTCCTGGTGACAGGCTTTCTAGCCTGAATCAGGGTATCAATAACCGACTCAGAGACACCACGCTTTGATAGAATTAGGCGTTCAATCTCCAAGCAGTCAGACGCAGAGAAATTAGATTTGGATGCTTGAAAGGACCTTGTATTAGAAGGTCCTGCCTCATTGGTAGTGTCCATGGTGGGACAGATGACATGTCCACTAGGTCTGTATACCAGGTCCTGCGTGGCCACGCAGGCGCTATCAGAATCACTGAAGCCCTCTCCTGCTTGATTCTGGCAACCAGACGAGGGAGGAGAGGAAACGGTGGAAAAACATAGGCCAGATTGAAGGACCAAGGCGCTGCTAGAGCATCTATCAGCACCGCCTGAGGATCCCGGGACCTGGACCCGTAAAGAGGAAGTTTGGTGTTCTGACGGGACGCCATCAGATCCAATTCTGGAGTGCCCCATAGCTGAGTCAGCTGGGCAAATACCTCCGGGTGGAGTTCCCACTCCCCCGGGTGAAAAGTCTGATGACTTAGAAAATCCGCCTCCAAGTTGTCTACTCCTGGGATGTGAATTGCTGAGAGATGGCAGGAGTGATCCTCCACCCACCTGATTATTTTGGTTACTTCCGTCATTGCTAGGGAACTCCTTGTTCCTCCTTGATGATTGACATAAGCTACAGTCGTGATGTTGTCCGACTGAAATCTGATGAATTTGGCTGCGGCTAGCTGAGGCCATGCCTGAAGCGCGTTGAATATCGCCCTCAGTTCCAGAATGTTTATAGGGAGAAGAGCTTCTTCCCGAGACCATAAGCCCTGAGCTTTCAGGGAGTCCCAGACTGCACCCCAGCCCAACAGACTGGCGTTGGTCGTTACCATGTTCCACTCTGGTCTGCGGAAACACATTCCCTGAGACAGGTGATCCTGAGACAACCACCAAAGAGAATCTCTGGTCCCCTGGTCCAGCTGTATTTGAGGAGACAAATCTGCATAATCCCCATTCCACTGTTTGAGCATGCATAGTTGCAGTGGTCTGAGGTGTATCCGTGCAAAAGGGACTATGTCCATTGTCGCTACCATTAATCCGATTGTCTCCATGCACTGAGCTACAGATGGCCGAGGAATGGAATGAAGGGCTTTGCAAGTGGTTAAGAGTTTAACTTTCTGACCTCCGTCAGAAATATTTTCATTTTTTTACCACATTCACTTTACCCTTCCGATTGCTTAGAGCCGGCAAAGAGAATGACTGGGGGATGGAGCTGGAGGGGGAGCTATATGGACAGCTCTGCTGTGTGCTCTCTTTGCCACTTCCTGTTGGGAAGGAGAATATCCCACATGTAAAGGATGAATCCGTGGACTCGATACATCTTACAAGAGAAATTAAAAAATTGGAATGAGACGTAAATACACAGTTTCAAATAGTCCTTGCACCACTTGTTATAGAGCTGTATTATTGGGTGTGATATTGGGTCAAAAAAATATACCAAAGTTATAAGGCACACTGCTTCTAATATCAAGAATACAGATGCTATTATAATAGTGCCCCCCTAGGTCTGAAAATAATTTTACCATGGTATGGGTACTATTGCATAGGGATGCTAACGTTACTGCTAAGTATAGTAAAATGAAGGGCAGTTATGTGATGGTTTATAATAAAACACACTGGTGACTATTAGGATTGCAAAATCACTAATGGGGAACAATCAGTCCTCCAAATAGAATGAGAGCCATAATAGTGGAATGTAGGTAACCTAGTCAAAAGGTAGGGTACGTAACCTGATCTGGAGTAACAGGATATATATAGCTCAATCCGTGAGTAAAAGATTACTTAGTGTTATACTAGGACGAGGTTGACACACAGGTAATTATAAAGATTGATAATTACTGGTGGTACCTGTAATTGCACAAGATATAAGAATTAACCGCTGAGCGTAAATACAACACGTATAATAGGGGCTTTAGAAAGTGACTATACTGGTTTTTCTGTATCTAGCTCCCTTTTTGTGTACAGCACCAGCCTAACATTATAATCTTATATAGTTCCATACAAGTTTGTTGGGAACACAATACTGATACTGTTATAGGCAACAACACATGTTATGCCATTGTTTATTTTCTCTCTCTTGTCAACCCCAAGTATTGATCTAGGCTATTTTGGTATATCTCATGCCACCATTTCACCGCCAAATGAGATTTTTCACAATTTTGGGTTTCTCACTGAAATTATTTACAAACAGCTTGTGCATTTATGGCACAAATGGTTGTAAATGCTTCTCTGGGGTCCCCTTTGTTCAGAAATAGCAGACATATATGGCTTTGGTGTTGATTTTTAGTAATTATAAGGCTGCTAAATGCTGCTGCGCATCACACGTGTATTATGTCTAGCAGTGAAGGGGTTAATTAGGGAGCTTGTAGGGAGAATGCAGGGTTAATTTTAGCTTTTGTTTAGAGATCAGCCTCCCATCAGACCCCCTGATCCCTCCCCCATCCCACAATTGTCCCGCCATCTTAAGTACTGGCAGAAAGTCTGCCAGTACTAAAATCAAAGGTGTTTTTTTTTTGTTGGTATTATTCTGCTGTGTAGGATCCCCCCTTAGCCCCAATCTCCCTAATCCCACCAAACAGCTCTCTATCCCTCTTCCTCTACCTTATTGGGAGCCATCTTGGGTACTGGCAGCTCTCTGCCAGTACCCAGATTGCAAAAAATAGATTTATTTTTTTCCCAGATTTTTCTGTAGTGTAGCTTCCCCCTCCCCAAAGACCAACCTCCCAGATCCCTTAGATCTTTTATTTAGCAATCCCCCCCTCTCCCACTTATTATCACAACATTTTTCATAGTGTAGCGGTTCCCTCCCGCTCCCGCCCAGTGCATGCGCCCACCCCCTGTGCTTGTGCCTGCCCCCGTGCGCGCTCCCAATGGCTCTACCCACGATCCCGCCTCTCAACTGTGCCAGGTCGACACTGATGGCCGCCCCCCTCCCGCCTCGGCTCCCACCCACCAACGATTACGGCCATCAATGTCCGATGTAGAGAGGGCCACAGAGTGGCTCTCTCGGCATCGGATGGCTAAAAACAGTTATTGCAGGATGCCTCAATGTCGAGGCATCACTGCAATAACAGGAAAAGCGGCTGGAAGTGATCAGGATCGCTTCCACCGCTTTCAAAGACCAACGACGTACAGGGCACGTCCTTGGTCGTTAAGGACATTTTTTTGCAGGACGTACCCTGTACGTCGGTGGTCATTAAGGGGTTAAAGAGACACTAAACCCAAATTTATTTAATGATTCAGATGGAGCATGTCATTTTAAGCAACTTTCTCCCATTATCAATTTTTCTTCATTCTCTTGTTATCTTTTTTTAAAAAGCAGGAATGTAAAGCTTACGAGCCGGACCTGGGTTATTATTGCTTATTGCTAAATTTAGCCACTAATAAGCAAGCAATATCCAGGGTGCTAAACCTAAAATGGGCTGGCTCCTCAGCTTCAAATTCCTGCTTTTTAACTAAGATAGCAAGAAAAAACATAATTTATGTAAGAACTTACCTGATAAATTAATTTCTTTCATATTGGCACGAGTCCATGAGCTAGTGACGTATGGGATATACAATCCTACCAGGAGGGGCAAAGTTTCCCAAACCTCAAAATGCCTATAAATACACCCCTCACCACACCGACAATTCAGTTTAACGTATAGCCAAGTAGTGGGGTGACAAAGAGAGGAGTATAAAAGCATAAAAAAAGAGGAACTGGAAAAATAATTGTGCTTTTATACAAAAATCATAACCACCATAAAAAGGGTGGGCCTCATGGACTCTTGCCAATATGAAAGAAATTAATTTATCAGGTAAGTTCTTACAAAAATTATGTTTTCTTTCATGCAATTGGCAAGAGTCCATGAGCTAGTGATGTATGGGATAGAAATACCCAAAATGTGGAAGACCACAGAAGAGTCACTAGAGAGGGAAGGATATAATAATAACAGCTATTTTCGCTGACAAAATTAAATCCAAACAAAATAATAAGTATTTCTTACAAATTTCAAGAAAAAACCTTAAATCATAAGCAGAAGAATCAAACTGAGACAGCGGCTTGAAGAACTTTTCTACCAAAGACTGCTTTTGAAGAAGCAAATACATCAAAATGGTAAAATTTTGTAAATGTATGCAAGGAAGACCAAGTTGCTGTTTTGCAAATCTGATCAATTGAAGCTTCATTCATAAAAGCCCAAGATGTGGCGACTGATCTAGTAGAATGAGCTGTAATTCTCTGAGGTGGCTACTGTCCCACCTCCAAATAAGCCGTGTGAATCAAAAGCTTTAACCAAGATGCCAAATAAATGGCAGAGGCTTTCTGACCTTTCCTTGAACCAGAAAACACAACAAATAGACTAGAAAAGTATTTCTGAAATCCTTAGTAGCTTGGATATAGTATTTCAAAGCTCTTACAACATCTAAAGAATGTAAAGATCTTTCAAGAGCATTTTTAGGATTAGGACACAAAGAAGAAACAACAATTTCCCTACTAATGTTGTTAGAATTCACAACCTTAGGAATACATTTAAACGAAGTCTGCAAAACAGCTTTATCCTGATGGAAAATTAGAAAAGGAGTCTCGCAAGAGAGAGCAGACAATTCAGAAACTTTTTAGCAAAAGAGCTAGCCAAAATAAACAACACTTTCCAAGAAAGTAGTTTAATATCCAAAGAATGCATAGGCTCAAAAGGAGGAGCTTGCAAAGCCTTTGAAACCAAATTAAGACTCCAAGGAGTAGAGATTAATTTAATAACAGGCTTGATACGAACCAAAGCCTGAACAAAACAGTGAATATCAGGAAGTTTAGCAATGTTTCTATGAAATAAAGCAGAAAGAGCAGAGATTTGTCCCTTCAAAGTACTTGCAGGAAAACCTTTATCCAAGTCATACTGAAGAAACTGTAAAATTCTAGGAATTCTAAAAGAATGCCAAGAGATTTTATGAGAACACCAAACCCGATAATAAATCTTCCTTGAAACAGACTTACGAGCTTGTAGCATAGTATTAATCACTGAGTCAGAGAAACCTCTATGACTAAGCACTAAGCATTCAATTTTCATACCTTCAATTTAGCGATTTGAGATCCTGATGGAAAAACGGCCCTTGAGACAGAAGGTCTGGTCTTAAAGGAAGTGGCCAAGGTTGGCAACTTGACATCCTGACAAAATCCGCAAACCAAAATCTGTTAGTCCATGCTGGTGCTGTCAGAAACACATGCGATTGTTCCATTATGATCTTGGAGCTCACCCTTGGAAGAAGAACTAGAGGTAGAAAGATGTAAGCAGGTTGGTATGGCCAAGGAACTGCTAACACATCTACCAGCTCCGCATGAGGATCCTGTCAGGATTTTTTCCCTGTTTTGTTTGCCATGTGCTGCTGGCAGCCATTTTACTTACCTCTCTTGCTGACTATGGTGCATTGTGGGGGATTTCCTGCACTTACTTTTATGGCCAGACTGGTGTGCATCATCTGTGTGAGACAGGATGCAGTCTCAGAATTGTGATGCCATCACTTATTTTTTATATTATTTAAAGGGCCTCTGTTCAGTAAGCTTTGCCTTTGCATTGTCTCAGACCTGTTTGTGAGAGTTCCTGTGTATTACCTGGCCATCTGACGTCCTTCCTGGTTCCTGATCCCTGGCGTGTTCCTGACTCTGCTGTTTTCCTTGTTCCTGATTCCAGCTCATCTGACTATTCGCTTTGGCTCCTGACCCGGCTCGTTTGACTACCAGCTCTGGTTTTGACTCCTGGCTTATTATTTGACTTGAGGACTTTTTATTATTTTTTGTTATTAATAAATGTGTGATTATTTTTGCACTTCTCGTCTCAGTCTGATTCCTGGCACCCTAAAAGATCCCTGGACCTTGAAAGATACCTGGGAAGTTTCTTGTTTAGATGGGACTCCATGAGATCTATTTCTGGAAGACCACACATCTGTATAATCTGACAAAATACATCTGGATGGAGAGACCACTCCCCTGGATGTAAAGTCTGACGACTGAGATAATCCGCTTCCCAATTGTCTACACCTGCCACCAGGGATATGTATTGCAGAAATTAGACAGGAGTTGAATTCTACCCAAAAGAGTATTCAAGATACTTCTTTCATCGCTAAAGGACTGCGAGTCCCACCCTGATGATTAACATATGCCACAGTTGTGAAATTGTCTGTCTGAAAATGAATGAATGATTCTCTTTTTAGTAGAGGCCAAGCCTGAAGAGTCCTGAAAATAGCACAGAGTTCTAAAATATTGTTTGATATTCTCGCCTCTTGAGGATTCCAAACCCCTTGTGCTGTCAGAGACCCCCAGACAGCTTTCCAACTGTGAAACTTGCATCTGTTGAAATCACAGTCAAGGAAGGACGAACAAAGGAGGCCCCTTGAACAATAAGGTGATGGTTTAACTACCAAGTCAGAGAGAGTTGAGTGTTGGGATTTAAATATCAATTGTGATATCCGAGTATAATCCCTGCACCATTGATTCAGCATGCAAAGCTGCAGAGGTCTCATATGAAAATGAGCAAAGGGGATCGCGTCCAATGCTGCAGTCATGAGACCTAAAACTTCCATGCACATAGCCACTGAAGGGAATGATCGAGACTGAAGGTTTCGACGGGCAGAAACCAATTTCATTCACCTCTTGTCTGTTAGAGACAGAGTCATGGACACTGAATCTATCTAAAAAGGTGACCCTTGTCTGAGGAATCAAGAAACTCTTTGGAAAATGAATCCTCCAACCATGTCTATGAAGAAACAACACAAGTTGATTCGTGTGAGATTCTGCTAAATGAAAAGATTGAGTCAGTACCAACATATCGTCCAAATAAGGAAACACTGCAAAACCCTGCTCTCTGATTACAGATAGAAGGGCATATAGAACCTTGGAAAAGATTTTCGAAGCTGTCGCTAGGCCAAATGGAAGAGCAACAAATTAATGTCAGAAACCAATAGTGGTGTGGATGAATCGGAATGTGAAGATATGCATCATTTAAGTCTATTGTGGACATATATTGACATTGTTGAACAAAAGGCAGAATAGTCCTTATAGTCACCATCTTAAATGGGGCTCAAAGCCTAACCAATTCTCTTAATGAGAGCCACTCAAACTACAACCCACTGTCCCCAACTGGGAAGTTATTGTGTTGTCCTCAGCAACACTGAGCAGAAAATATACATTTGAAAAATTAGTTCCACACCTCTTAATAGTTAATTAAGTATACATGCTTTACCATTTTTATTTATGTAAGTAGTATATTAGAACGCATTTTCTATGGAATATGTTTTCCAAAGAAACTGATTACAGTATAAACTATTTTAATTTCAATGGGTATTTTTTTTTTTACACATAAATAATAGTGCAAATACAGTGTATTACCATAAAAACAAAAAACACAAACATTTATAATAATAAAAAACACCCTTACAAAGGGATTCAAAAATTTCAGATACAGAACTGGTCTGAATACATTTTCCTTCTTCAGGACAATGAATAGATTTGAATAAAAATCCAAATCCTGTTCCAGAAGTAGAACCGGTACAATTACCCCTGAAAGCTCCAGATCTGAAACACATTTCAGAAAAGCCTGAGCTTTCACAGGATTTGTTGAAATGTGAGACAGAAAACACCTTTTCACAGGAGGGCTTATTCTGAAACCTATTCGATACCCTTGAGAGACAATATTCTGAATACAATGATTCTGAACGGAACCTGCCCAAACGTCTTGAAATAATTTCAATCTGCCCCCCACCAGTAGAACTGGATTGAGGGCCGCACCTTCATGCAGTTTTGGGGGCTGGCTTTGGTTTCTTAAAAGGCTTGGATATATTCCATCTCAAAGATGGCTTCCAATTGGAGTCAGAGTCCTTAGGGGAAGGAGTGGTTTTCTGTTCTCTATTCTGACGAAAGGAACAAAACTGATTAGAAGCTTTAAGACTTTTAATCTTGGGTCAAAAAAACTCCCCCCCCCCCCCCCCCCCAGTAATAGTGGAAACAATAGAATCCAACTGGGAACCAAACAAATTATTACCCTGGAATGAAAAAGATAGTAACCTAGATTTAGATACCATGTCAGTATTCCATGATTTAAGCCATAAAGCTCTTCTAGCTAAAATAGCCAAAGACATAGATTTAACATCAATCGTGATATCAAAAATAGCATCACAGATAACATGATTAGCATGTTGAAGCAAACAAACAATGCTATGCAAATCAGAATCTTTTTCCCGTTGTACTAAGCTATCCAACCAAAAAGTTGATGCAGCCGCAACATCAGCCATAGAAATAGCAGGTCTGAGAATATAGCCAGAATGTAAATAAGCTTTTCTTAGATAAGATTCAATTTTCCTATCTAAAGGATCCTTAAAAGAGGTACTATCTTCCATAGGAATAGTAGTACGTTTAGCAAGTGTAGAAATAGCCCCATCAACCTTAGGGACTTTTCCCCAAAACTCTAACTTAGCCACTGGCAAAGGATACAACTTTTTAAACCTTGAAGAAGGAACAAAAGAAGTACCAGGCTTAGACCATGCCTTAGCAATCACATCAGAAATAGCATCAGGAACAGGAAAAACCCCAGGAGTAATCACAGGAGGTTTATAGACAGAATTTAAACGTTTACTGGATTTAATAACAAGAGGATCAGACGCCTCAATATTCAAAGTTATCAACACTTATTTTAACAAAGAACGAATATACTCAATCTTAAAAAGATAAGTTGATTTATCAGTGTCAATGTCTGAAGTAAGATCTTCTGAATCAGAGAGATCCTCATCAGAGGTGGATATATCAGTATGTTGTTGGTCATTACAAATTTCATCAGTATTATGAGAAGTTTTAAAAGACCTTTTACGTTTATTTGAAGGCGGAATAGCAGCCATAGCCTTCTGTATCGCATCAGCAATATAATTTTTCATATCAACAGGGATATCATGTCCATTAGATGTTGAGGGAACAACAGATACTGTACTAGCACTAATAGAAACTTTTTCTGCATGCAAAAGCTTATCATGACAACTGTTACATACTACAGCTGGAGATATAATCTTGCGCTCCCCCCCTAGCTTACAACAGATACATTTAGCTTTGGTAGAACTGTGTTCAGGCAGCATGATTCATACAGCAGCTTCTGAGACAGGATCTGATTGAGAAATCTTGTAAAATGTAAAAGAAAAAATAACATTTAAACAAAAATATCTTATTTCCACATATATCAGTTTCAGAAATGGGAAAAAATGCAAATGCTAAAATAAAAAAGCAAATAGCATAGCCCTCTGAGCATAAAGAAGGCAAGGAGCATATAGGAAGTGGGGTAAAATAAAACTATTTTTTTTGGTGCCAAGTATGACGCACGACGCAAAAGGAAGTATATACAAGTATATACAAACATTCGGAAATGATGCAACCTTCGTCATAACAAACAGAACTTCACACCAAACAACCTGGCATCAACTAAGACGCAAAATGACGCAATAAATAACAGCATTTTGCACCCTCGCGAGCCAAATTTGCCCACAAGATTTTAAAAGAAAAACAAGTCAAATTGAAAAAAAAAAGACTATACCCAAGGTAAGAAAAAAACTTTCCTAAAACATGATTCCCATATTGAAACTGCCAGACTGCAAAGGGAAATACACATAGACCTGACTCATGGCAAATATAAGTAAATACATATATTTAAAACTTTATATAAATACATAAAGCGCCAACCATAGCTGAGAGTGTCTTAAAATAATGATACATACTTACAGAAAGACACCATCCACATATAGCAGATAGCCAAACCAGTACTGAAAACTATCAGCAGAGGTAATGGTATAAGAGTATATCATCGATCTGAAAAGGGAGGTTGGAGAACCCTTGAAAAGAAAACATAAAAAAACAATAGGCGATACTCTCTTCACATCCCTCTGACAAACACTGTACTTTGAGAGGAAGTGGGCTTCAGAATGCTTATAAGCGCTTATCATAGAAGAAAACAAAAAAATCAATCACAAACTTACTTCACCACCTCCATAGGAGGCAAAGTTTGTAAAACTGAATTGTGGGTATGGTGAGGTGTGTATTTATAGGCATTTTGAGGTTTGGGAAACTTTGCCCCTCCTGGTAGGATTGTATATCCCATACGTCACTAGCTCATGGACTCTTGCCAATTACATGAAAGAAATTGATAGTAGGAGTAAATTAGAAAGTTGCTTAAAATTGAATGCTCTATCTGAATCATGAAATAAAAAAATTGGGTTTAGTATCCCTTTAATCAAACTCGTTCTTCTGGAATGATTGACAAACTCTACTCTTGTGCATTTGGTTGATTCAGAGCAGGGGCCATGTATAGACGGTACAATCATAAATGGCAGCAGCAGCAGACACTGCCTTGCTCCTCAAGAGTGAAGGCAGATAAGTTCCCTAAGCGTGTCCATCTGAATGTTGATAAATGGAGGCCATAGTCAAGCAATGCAATGCCATTAACACTAAAGAACTGTTGAGTAGTCAATGTTAAGAAATGTGGGAATGTCGACTAGAGAACTGAGAACGAGATTAGGGGAACACATAGGAAATATCCGCAATGCCAAAAGTGACCTTGAGAACGTAAAGAAAATCACATCAGTGGCAAAACATTTTCTGGATAAACATGAAGGAAAATCAGATCTTAAATGTTGGATCCTACAGAGAGTAAGACCAGGGATTAGAGGGGGCAATACTGAAATAACCCTCCTAAAAGAAGAAATGAAATGGATCTTTAGTCTTCAAACTATGGCCCCAAAAGGACTGAATGAACAACTGACTTTCAGTCCCTTTCTACAATAATCTAATAATAAGAGAAACAATTTTTACACAAGAACATCTATTGTAATATTACTTATAAGAACCTGGACATATGACAGAATCTAGATTGTTTACTGAGTAGGAATTCTTCCTGCTTCTGTAAATTGTAATAATCTATGTAATCTCATGAATGAGCAACATAACTGTGTACACATATTAATATACACGTATACAAAAACCAAACCTACATTCATTATGATCTAACATATATGTATACCAGTGGCTAAACCAGCTCTTCACTGTCATATGCGGTTAGATATGTGCAAAAGTACTACCCTCTCATGTTTTATACGAGTATGTGTCCAAGATATCTAATCAAGGAAATTAAATAACAATGCACATTCAAAGATGTATATGATCGGAACCTATTTCTGTTATTTTAGACACTGTATGACTCTGTAATTATAGTATGTGAAATGAATTGCTCACAGATCATGATCAAATATCATAAATAAGAATTGGATGAAAAACACAAATCCATCCACTATATCTATATAATGTAATCAGTACTGTAATATTGTAAGGAATCCGCTCCTGGTTTTCCTTTTTTTTACTACAGCTTTCCTTCCCACCTGTATTTAAGTCATGTCTCCGCCCCAAACAAGTGCTTAGTTATTAAGTTCATATCAGCTAAGCTCTACGCATCCATTTCTGATCCTGTGTATTATTTCAAGAATTGAAGTTATATGATACTCCAAGTTATTGGATTTACAAATACCAGCAGGAGCTGGTCCTATAAACAACTTTCCCAGTATAACTGAATTAAATCATCTAAGTTACATATTTGTTGCTCTACAGCCAGCACAAGCTCTTACCCTGAGGATTGGATCTGTTTTATCAGATACCTACAAACCAGGACCAACCGGAACAACCAAGGAGCAACCGCAAGTAAAATAAAATCTTAAGTTACTTCCACACTGATAACAGGTCTATTTTCTGCATTACTAGCATATCGCTACTTTTGTTTCATATAACATTTGTAACAAGCCGGTTTCAGTATAACGCTACGGAACAGCTCTGACGTCACCAGCTGGGGAACTCCTGTGTATCTGACACGCCCCTGTCAGCAGCTGCTTGGTTCTGCGTTCTCTCTCACTACATACTAGACGGATACTATTGCTGTCAGCCTTTACAGTGGCTAGTCCACATTTCACATGCTGTCTATCTAAACCTAAGTATCCATACTGAAATTCACTGATTGCTATTTTTGAATACTAATTCAAAGTTATTGAACTTCCTTTGCAGTTACTGAGCAGAATATTGCTACATATTAATAGTAGCCTTATTAACATATATATTCCTACACTTCAATTCATCATAAAATAAAACTCACTCTGAATCATCACAGCCTATGCTGAAATAATAGTCTGTATTTTAGAGTGAAACATTCATACTATTACGGCAGTTGAGATCCAACATAATAAATCACATTACAAATATTAGCACAAATACATCTCTTGATGCTAGCGATTCCGAATGACAGTCTGCTTACAGCACATATGATCAATATGTTGACAGGTCTGTTTACATTGTGTCCGTCTCTCCAACATGATTGGATATTACATTACACACCCTTCAGTCTCCCTGTCCAATTGGGTACAACTGGTGTTACATATGACCTTACAATGACACAGACACTTTGCGATTGGAGGATCACGTCATGTGACTAAGACATACCCTCTCTTTGATTGGTTGGCTTCAGTATAAAGCAAGTGGCACGAAGGACGTTCGGCGCCTTTGACAAAGCAGTTGGCAAAACGCGCGTCAGGCGTTCGCACTGCTTCTCTTGAGATATCTCTAATCTAATATAGAATTTAATTTATTGTTGACCTTAATAGGCATCTTAGCTTAACGTGTGGGTTGGTGGAACAAACGTTGATCCGGGTATATTAGTGGGAACATTTTGGTTCATAATATTAGCAGCAAATCTGTAATTCGTCCTGTTATATATTAACAGTGCTTTATCATTATTGACCATTAACCCACAATTTGTGAATTATTATTTGATCTGTACACAGATCTTTCCAACCATTCACATGACTTTACAGGGAGTGCAGAATTATTAGGCAAATGAGTATTTTGACCACATCATCCTCTTTATGCATGTTGTGTTACTCCAAGCTGTATAGGCTCGAAAGCCTACTACCAATTAAGCATATTAGGTGATGTGCATCTCTGTAATGAGAAGGGGTGTGGTCTAATGACATCAACACCCTATATCAGGTGTGCATAATTATTAGGCAACTTCCTTTCCTTTGGCAAAATGGGTCAAAAGAAGGACTTGACAGGCTCAGAAAAGTAAAAAATAGTGAGATATCTTGCAGAGGGATGCAGCACTCTTAAAATTGCAAAGCTTCTGAAGCGTGATCATCGAAGAATCAAGCGTTTCATTCAAAATAGTCAACAGGGTCGCAAGAAGCGTGTGGAAAAACCAAGGCGCAAAATAACTGCCCATGAACTGAGAAAAGTCAAGCGTGCAGCTGCCAAGATGCCACTTGCCACCAGTTTGGCCATATTTCAGAGCTGCAACATCACTGGAGTGCCCAAAAGCACAAGGTGTGCAATACTCAGAGACATGGCCAAGGTAAGAAAGGCTGAAAGACAACCACCACTGAACAAGACAAACAAGCTGAAACATCAAGACTGGGCCAAGAAATATCTCAAGACTGATTTTTCTAAGGTTTTATGGACTGATGAAATGAGAGTGAGTCTTGATGGGCCAGATGGATGGGCCCGTGGCTGGATTGGTAAAGGGCAGAGAGCTCCAGTCCGACTCAGACGCCAGCAAGGTGGAGGTGGAGTACTGGTTTGGGCTGGTATCATCAAAGATGAGCTTGTGGGGCCTTTTCGGGTTGAGGATGGAGTCAAGCTCAACTCCCAGTCCTACTGCCAGTTTCTGGAAGACACCTTCTTAAAGCAGTGGTACAGGAAGAAGTCTGCATCCTTCAAGAAAAACATGATTTTCATGCAGGACAATGCTCCATTACACGCGTCCAAGTACTCCACAGCGTGGCTGGCAAGAAAGGGTATAAAAGAAGAAAATCTAATGACATGGCCTCCTTGTTCACCTGATCTAAACCCCATTGAGAACCTGTGGTCCATCATCAAATGTGAGATTTACAAGGAGGGAAAACAGTACACCTCTCTGAACAGTGTCTGGGAGGCTGTGGTTGCTGCTGCACGCAATGTTGATGGTGAACAGATCAAAACACTGACAGAATCCATGGATGGCAGGCTTTTGAGTGTCCTTGCAAAGAAAGGTGGCTATATTGGTCACTGATTTGTTTTTGTTTTGTTTTTGAATGTCAGAAATGTATATTTGTGAATGTTGAGATGTTATATTGGTTTCACTGGTAAAAATAAATAATTGAAATGGGTATATATTTGTTTTTTGTTAAGTTGCCTAATAATTATGCACAGTAATAGTCACCTGCACACACAGATATCCCCCTAAAATAGCTATAACTAAAAACAAACTAAAAACTACTTCCAAAACTATTCAGCTTTGATATTAATGAGTTTTTTGGGTTCATTGAGAACATGGTTGTTGTTCAATAATAAAATTAATCCTCAAAAATACAACTTGCCTAATAATTCTGCACTCCCTGTATAAGCCTCTACATATATGGTCTCTAATTAATTTTCCGGGAAATAACTTTTCCCTTGCTCTTAAGAGAAGCAATGTTTAATTTGTAAAACAAGTGTGCTATCTCTTTGACACACTTTTTTAAAAACGAAATTTATGCTTACCTGATAAATTTATTTCTCTTGTGGTGTATCCAGTCCACGGATCATCCATTACTTGTGGGATATTCTCCTTCCCAACAGGAAGCTGCAAGAGGATCACCCACAGCAGAGCTGTCTATATAGCTCCTCCCCTAACTGCCACCTCCCAGTCATTCGACCGAAGACAAGCAAGAGAAAGGAGAAACTATAGGGTGCTGTGGTGACTGTAGTTTAAAAATTAAAAAAACACCTGCCTTAAAAAGACAGGGCGGGCCGTGGACTGGATACACCACAAGAGAAATAAATTTATCAGGTAAGCAGAAATTTCGTTTTCTCTTGTAAGGTGTATCCAGTCCACGGATCATCCATTACTTGTGGGATACCAATACCAAAGCTTTAGGACACGGATGAAGGGAGGGACAAGGCAGGTGCTTAAACGGAAGGCACCACTGCCTGTAAGACCTTTCTCCCAAAAATAGCCTCAGAAGAAGCAAAAATATAAAATTTGTAGAATTTAGAAAAAGTATGGAGCGAAGACCAAGTTGTCGCCATGCAAATCTGTTCAACAGAAGCCTCATTTTTAAAAGCCCATGTGGAAGCCACTGCTCTAGTGGAATGAGCTGTAATTCTTACAGGAGGCTGCTGCTGAAGTTGCTGAAGCCTTTTGGCCTCTTCTCTGTCCAGAGTAAACAACAAACAATGCCGACGTTTGACGAAAATCCTTAGTAGCTTGTAAATAAAACTTTAAAGCACGAACCACGTCAAGATTAAGTAATAGACGTTGCTTCTTGGAAGAAGGATTAGGACACAGTGACGGAACAACAATCTCCTGATTGATATTCTTATTAGATACCACCTTAGGAAGAAACCCAGGTTTGGTACGCAAAACTACCTTATCTGCATGGAAGATCATATAAGGGGAATCACACTGTAAGGCAGATAACTCTGAAACTCTTCGAGCCGAAGAAATAGCTACCAAAAACAGAACTTTCCAAGATAAAAGCTTGTTATCTATGGAATGCAGAGGATCAAACGGAACCCCTTGAAGAACCTTAAGAACTAAATTAAAACTCCATGGCGGAGCAACAGGTTTAAACACAGGCTTGATTCTAACTGAAGCCTGACAAAACGCCTGAACGTCTGGAACATCCGCCAGACGCTTGTGCAAAAGAATATACAGAGCAGAAATCTGTCCCTTTAAGGAACTAGCTGACAATCCCTTCTCCAATCCCTCTTGGAGAAAAGATAATATCCTGGGAATCCTGACTTTACTCCATGAGTAACCCTTGGATGCACACCAATGAAGATTTTTACACCATATCTTATGATAGATTTTCCTGGTGACAGGCTTTCGAGCCTGAATTCAAGTATCAATGACTGACTCGGAGAAACCGCGTTTTGATAAAATCAAGCGTTCAATCTCCAAGCAGTCAGACGAAGAGAAATTAGATTTGGATGATTGAAAGGACCCTGAAGTAGAAGGTCCTGTCTCAGCGGTAGAGTCCATGGTGGAAGGGATGACATGTCCACCAGATCTGCATACCAAGTCCTGCGTGGCCACGCAGGTGCTATCAAAATCAACGAAGCTCTCTCCTGCTTGATCTTGGCAATCAGACGAGGGAGCAGAGGAAACAGTGGAAGCTTGGCGTTCTGACGAGACGCCATGAGATCCAATTCTGGTTTGCCCCAACGTTGAATCAACTGTGCAAACACTTCCGGATGGAGTTCCCACTCCCCCGGATGAAAAGTCTACCGACTTAGAAAATCCGCCTCCTAGTTCTCTACTCCTGGGATATGGATAGCTGATAGATGGAAAGAGTGAACCTCTGCCCATAGAATTATTTTTGAAACCTCCAACATTGCAAGGGAACTCCATGTTCCCCCTTGATGGTTGATGTAGGCTACAGTCGTGATATTGTCCTACTGAAATCTGATGAACCTGACCGCAGCAAGCTGAGGCCAAGCCTGAAGAGCATTAAATATCGCTCTTAGTTCCAGAATGTTTATCAAAAGAGTGTCTCCTCCTGAGTCCACGAGCCCTGAGCCTTCAGGGAGTTCCAGACTGCCCCCCAGCCCAGAAGGCTGGCATCTGTCGTTACTATAGTCCAGTGTGGCCTGCGGAAGCTCATCCCCTTAGACAGATGGACCTGAGATAGCCACCAGAGAAGAGAATCCCTGGTTTCTTGATCTAGATTTAGTAGAGGGGACAAATCTGTGTAATCCCCATTCCACTGACTGAGCATGCAAAGTTGCAGCGGTCTGAGATGTAGGCGGGCAAACGGTACTATGTCCATTGCCGCTACCATTAAACCAATTACTTCCATACACTGAGCCACTGAAGGATGAGAAGTGGAATAAAGAACACGACAAGAGTCTAGAAGTTTTGACAATCTGGCCTTCGTTAGGTAAATCTTCATTTCTACAGAATCTATCAGAGTCCCTAGGAATGAAACTTTTGTTAAAGGTGATAGAGAGCTCTTTTCTTCGTTCACCTTCCACCCATGGGACCTCAGAAATGCCAGAACAATGTCCGTGTGGGACCTGGCAACTTGAAAAGTCGACGCCTGTATCAGAATGTCGTCTAAGTAAGGGGCTACTGCTATACCCAGTGGCCTTAGGACCGCTAGAAGGGACCCTAGAACCTTTGTAAAGACTATTGGTGCCGTGGCCAACCCGAAGGGAACAGCCACAAACTGGTAGTGCCTGTCTAGAAAGGCAAACCTGAGAAAACGATGATGATCTTTGTGTATCGGGATGTAAAGATAAGCATCCTTTAGGTATACGGTAGTCATATAGTGACCCTCCTGGATCATAGGAAGGATGGTTCGAATAGTCTCCATCTTGAAGGATGGAACTCTGAGAAATTTGTTTAAGATTTTGAGATCTAAGATTGGTCTGAATGTTCCCTCTTTCTTGGGAACTACAAACAGATTTGAATAGAAGCCCTGACCCTGTTCCTCCTGCGGAACTGGGTGGATCACTCCCATAATTAGAAGGTCTTGAACACAATGTAAGAATGCCTCTCTTTTTATCTGGTTTGCAGATAAAAGTGAGAGATGAAATCTCCCTTTTGGGGGAGAGGTTTTGAATTCCAGAAGATAACCCTTGGACACAATTTCCAATGCCCAGGGATCCTGGACATCTCTTGCCCAAGCCTGGGCGAAGAGAGAGAGTCTGCCCCCTACTAGATCCATTTCCGGATCGGGGGCTGCTCCTTCATGCTGTCGTAGAAGCAGCAGCAGGCTTTTTGGCCTGTTTCCCCTTCTTCCAAGCCTGGTTAGGTCTCCAGACCGGCTTAGACTGGGCAAAAGTTCCCTCTTGTTTTGTGTTAGAGGAAGTTGAAGCTGCGCCACTCTTGAAGTTTCAAAAGGACCGAAAACTAGACTGTTTGGTCCTTAATTTGTTGGACCTGTCTTGAGGAAGGGCGTGACCTTTTCCTCCAGTGATGTCAGAAATGATCTCCTTCAGTCCAGGCCCGAATAGGGTCTGTCCTTTGAAGGGAATGTTGAGAAGTTTAGACTTTGAAGTCACGTCAGCTGACCAGGATTTAAGCCATAGCGCCTTGCGCGCCTAAATAGCAAAACCTGAATTTTTAGCCGTTAGCTTGGTTAAATGAACAACGGCATCAGAAATAAATGAATTGGCTAGCTTAAGGGCCCTAAGCTTGTCAATAATATCTTCCAACGGGGTTTCAACCTGTAGAGCCTCCTCTAGGGACTCAAACCAGAAAGCCGCAGCAGCAGTGACTGGGGCAATGCATGCAAGAGGCTGGAGAATAAAATTTTTCTTAAGGTAACCCTCTAATTTTTTATCCATTGGATCTAGAAAAGCACAACTGTCCTTGACAGGGATAGTGGTACGCTTAGCTAGAGTAGAAACTGCTCCCTCCACCTTAGGGACCGTCTGCCATATGTCCCGTGTAGTGGCGTCTTTAGGAAATATCATTTTAAAAATAGGAAGGGGAGAGAACGGTACACCTGGTCTATCCCATTCCTTAGTAATAATTTCAGAAAACCTTTTAGGGATTGGAAAAACATCAGTGTAAGTAGGTACTGCATAGTATTAATCCAATCTACATAATTTCTCTGGGACTACAATAGTGTCACAGTGGTCCAGAGTTGCTAAAACCTCCCTGAGCAATACACGGAGGTGTTCAAGCTTAAATTTAAATGTAGACATATAAGAATCAGATTGAAGTATCTTCCCTGAATCAGAAAATTCACCCACAGATTGAAGCTCCGCTGCTTCAGCTTCAGTATAATGTGAGGGTGTATCAGACATAGCTACTAAAGCGTCAGAGAGCTCTGTATTTATTCTAGTCCCAGAGCTGCCTCGCTTTCCTTGCAATCCTGGCAGTTTAGATAATACCTCTGTAAGGGTATGATTCATAACTGCCGCCATGTCTTGCAAGGTATACGCAATGGGCGCGCTAGATGTACTAGGCGTCCCCTGAGCAGGATTTATAGGATCTGACAAGTGGGGAGAGTTAGACGGCATAACTTCCTCCTTGTCAATTTCTTCTGGTGATAAATTTTTTAAAGCCAGAATATGGTCTTTGTACTCTATAGTAAAATCAGTGCAATTGGTACACATTCTAAGAGGGGGTTCCACAATGGCTTCTAAACATAATGAACAATGAGTTTCCTCTATGTCAGACATGTTTAAACAGACTAGTAATGAGACCAGCAAGCTTGGAAAACACTTTAATAACTGTGAACAAGCAGAAAATAAAAACGGTACTGTGCCTTTAAGAGAAAAAAACAATCACAGAAACTGCAAAACAGTGAAAAAAAGCAGTAAATCTTACGAAATTTTTATAGTGTGTATAATAGACTGAAATAGCATTGCACCCACTTGCAAATGGAGGATTAACCCCTTAGTTTCAAAACCGGATCAAAAAAACTATATAAACGTTTTTAAACAGTCACACAAAACTGCCATACAACGACTTTGGAAGGCACAAAAACATAATTTATGTAAGAACTTACCTGATAAATTCATTTCTTTCATATTAGCAAGAGTCCATGAGCTAGTGACGTATGGGATATACATTCCTACCAGGAGGGGCAAAGTTTCCCAAACCTCAAAATGCTTATAAATACACCCCTCACCACACCCACAAATCAGTTTAACGAATAGCCAAGAAGTGGGGTGATAAGAAAAAAGTGCGAAAGCATATAAAATAAGGAATTGGAATAATTGTGCTTTATACAAAAAAATCATAACCACCTCAAAAAAGGGTGGGCCTCATGGACTCTTGCTAATATGAAAGAAATTAATTTATCAGGTAAGTTCTTACATAAATTATGTTTTCTTTCATGTAATTAGCAAGAGTCCATGAGCTAGTGACGTATGGGATAATGAATACCCAAGATGTGGATCTGCCACGCAAGAGTCACTAGAGAGAGAGGGATAAAATAAAGACAGCCAATTCCGCTGAAAAATAAGCCACACCCCAAAACAAAGTTTAAATCTTATAATGAAAAAAACTGAAATTATAAGCAGAAGAATCAAACTGAAAAAGCTGCCTGAAGTACTTTTCTACCAAAAACTGCTTCAGAAGAAGAAAACACATCAAAATGGTAGAATTTAGTAAAAGTATGCAAAGAAGACCAAGTTGCTGCTTTGCAAATCTGATCAACCGAAGCTTCATTCCTAAATGCCCAGGAAGTAGAGATTGACCTAGTCGAATGAGCTGTAATCCTTTGAGGCGGAGTTCCCGACTCGACATAAGCATGATGAATCAAGGATTTTAACCAAGATGCCAAAGAAAAGGCAGAAGCCTTTTGACCTTTCCTAGAACCAGAAAAGATAACAAATAGACTAGAAGTCTTTCAGAAATCGTTAGTAGCTTCAACATAATATTTCAAAGCTCTAACTACATCCAAAGAATGCAACAATCTTTCCTTAGAGTTCTTAGGATTAGGACACAACGAAGGAACCACAATTTCTCTACTAATGTTGTTAGAATTCACAACCTTAGGTAAAAATTTAAACAAAGTTCGCAAAACCGCCTTATCCTGATGAAAAATCAGAAAAGGAGACTCACAAGAAAGAGCAGATAATTCAGAAACTCTTCTAGCAGAAGAGATGGCCAAAAGAAACAAAACTTTCCAAGAAAGTAATTTAATATCCAGCGAATGCATAGGTTCAAATGGAGGAGCTTGAAGAGCCCCCAGAACCAAATTCAAACTCCAAGGAGGAGAAATTGACCTAATGACAGGTTTTATACGAACCAAAGCCTGTACAAAACAATGACTATCAGGAAGATTAGCAATCTTTCTGTGAAAAAGAACAGAAAGAGCAGAGATTTGTCCTTTCAAGGAACTTGCAGACAAACCGTTATCCAAACCATCCTGAAGAAACTGTAAAATTCTAGGAATTGTAAAAGAATGCCAAGAAAAATGATGAGAAGAACACCAAGAAATGTAAGTCTTCCAGACTCGATAATATATCTTCCTAGACACAGATTTACGAGCCTGTAACATAGTATTAATTACGGAGTCAGAGAAACCTCTATGACTGAGAATCAAGCGTTCAATCTCCATACCTTCAAATTTAAGGATTTGAGATCCTGATGGAAAAAAGGACCTTGCGATAGAAGGTCTGGTCTTAACGGAAAAGTCCACGGTTGGCAAGTAGCCATCCAAACAAGATCCGCATACCAAAACCTGTGAGGCCATGCTGGAGCCACCAGCAGAACAAACGAACACTCCTTTAGAATCTTGGAAATCACTCTTGGAAGAAGAAATAGAGGCGGAAAGATATAGGCAGGATGATACTTCCAAGGAAGTGACAATGCATCCACTGCTTCCGCCTGAGGATCCCTGGATCTGGACAGATACCTGGGAAGCTTCTTGTTTAGATGAGAAGCCATCAGATCTATTTCTGGAAGTCCCCACATTTAAACAATCTGAAGAAATACCTCTGGGTGAAGAGACCATTCGCCCGGATGTAATGTTTGGCGACTGAGATAATCCGCTTCCCAATTGTCTATACCTGGGATATGAACCGCAGAAATTAGACAGGAGCTGGATTCCACCCATACAAGTATTCGAGATACTTCTTTCATAGCCAGAGGACTGTGAGTCCCTCCTTGATGATTGACATATGCCACGGTTGTGACATTGTCTGTCTGAAAACAAATGAACGACTCTCTCTTTAGAAGAGGCCACGACTGAAGAGCTCTGAAAATCGCACAGAGTTCCAAAATGTTGATTGGTAATCTCACCTCCTGAGATTCCCAAACCCCTTGTGCTGTCAGAGACCCCCATACAGCTCCCCAACCTGTCAGACTTGCATCTGTTGAGATCACAGTCCAGGTTGGAAGAACAAAAGAAGCCCCCTGAACTAAACGATGATGGTCGGTCCACCACGTTAGAGAGTGTCGTACAATCGGTTTTAAAGATATTAATTGTGATATCTTTGTATAATCCTTGCACCACTGGTTCAGCATACAGAGCTGAAGAGGTTGCATGTGAAAACGAGCAAAGGGGATCGCGTCTAATGCAGCAGTCATAAGACCTAGAATTTCCATGCATTAGGCTACCGAAGGGAATGATTGAGACTGAAGGTTTCGACAAGCTGAAACCAATTTTAGACGTCTCTTGTCCGTTAGTGACAGTCATGGACACTGAATCTATCTGGAAACCTAAAAAGGTTACCCTTGTCTGAGGAATCAACGAACTCTTTGGTAAATTGATCCTCCAACCATGTTCTCGAAGAAACGATACAAGTCGATTCGTATGAGATTCTGCTAAATATGAAGACTGAGCAAGTACCAAGATATCGTCCAAATAAGGAAATACCACAATATCCTGTACTCTGATTACAGATAGAAGGGCACCGAGAACCTTCGTAAAAATCCTTGGAGCTGTTGCTAGGCCAAACGGCAGAGCCACAAACTGGTAATGCTTGTCTAGAAAAGAGAATCTCAGAAACTGATAGTGATCTGGATGAATCGGAATATGCAGATATGCATCTTGTAAATCTATTGTGGACATATAATGCCCTTGCTGAACAAAAGGCAGAATAGTCCTTATAGTTACCATTTTGAATGTTGGTATCCTTACATAACGATTCAATATTTTTAAATCCAGAACTGGTCTGAAGGAATTCTCCTTCTTTGGTACAATGAAGAGATTTGAGTAAAACCCCAGCCCCTGTTCCAAAACTGGAACTGGCACAATTACTCCAGCCAACTCTAGATCTGAAACACATTTCAGAAATGTTTGAGCCTTCACTGGATTTATTGGGACACGGGAAAGAAAAAATCTTCTTGCAGGAGGCCTTATCTTGAAGCCTATTCTGTACCCTTGAGAAACAATATTCTGAATCCAAAGATTGTGAATCGAATTGATCCAAATTTCTTTGAAAAAACTTAATCTGCCCCCTACCAGCTGGGCTGGAATGAGGGCCGCACCTTCATGTGGACTTGGGAGCTGGCTTTGGCTTCCTAAAAGGCTTGGATTTATTCTTCCTGTAGGGGAAGGATCAGGTTTTTGTTCCTTATTGTGACGAAAGGAACGAAAACGATTAGCAGACCTAAATTTACCTTTAGATTTTTTATCCTGTGGAAAAAAGTTCCTTTCCCCCCAGTAACAGTTGAAATAATAGAATCCAACTGTGAACCAAACAATTTATTACCTTGGAAAGAAAGGGAAAGCAAAGTTGACTTAGAAGACATATCAGCATTCCAAGTTTTAAGCCATAAAGCTCTTCTAGCTAAAATAGCTAAAGACATATACCTGAAATCAACCCTAATGATATCAAAGATGGCATCACAAATAAAGTTATTAGCATGTTGAAGAAGATTAACAATGCTATGAGTATTATGGTCTGTTACTTGTTGTGCTAAAGCTTCCAACCAGAAAGTTGAAGCTGCAGCAACATCCGCCAAAGATATAGCAGGTCTAAGAAGATTACCTGAACATAAGTAAGCTTTTCTTAGAAAGGATTCAATTTTCCTATCTAAAGGATCCTTAAAGGAAGTACTATCTGCCGTAGGAATAGTAGTACGTTTAGCAAAAGTGGAGATAGCCCCATCAACCTTAGGGATTTTGTCCCAAAACTCTAATCTGTCAGATGGCACAGGATATAATTGCTTAAACCGTTTAGAAGGAGTAAATGAATTACCCAAATTATTCCATTCCCTAGAAATTACTTCAGAAATAGCATCAGGGACGGGAAAAACCTCTGGAATAACTACAGGAGGTTTAAAAACTGTATTCAAACGTTTAGATTTAGTATCAAGAGGACCAGATTCCTCTATTTCTAATGCAATTAAGACTTCTTTGATTAAAGAACGAATAAATTCCATTTTAAATAAATATGAAGATTTATCAGTATCAACCTCTGAAACAGAATCCTCTGAACCAGAAAAAACATTATCAGAATCAGAATGATGATGTTCATTTAAAAATTCATCTGAAAAATGAGAAGTTTTAAAAGACTTTTTACGTTTACTAGAAGGAGGAATAACAGACATAGCCTTCTTAATAGATTTAGAAACAAAATCTCTTATGTTAACAGGAACACCCTGAATATTAGATGTTGATGGAACAGCAACAGGTAATGGAACATTACTAAAGGAAATCTTATCTGCATTAACAAGTTTGTCATGACATTCATTACAAACAACAGCCGGAGGAACAGATACCATACGTTTACAACAAATACACTTATCTTTGGTAGATCCAGCATCAGGCAGCAATTTTCCAGAAGTATCTTCTGATTCAGGGTCAGTCTGAGACATCTTGCAATATGTAATAGAAAAAACAACATATAAAGCAAAATTGATCAAATTCCTTAAATGACAGTTTCAGGAATGGGAAAAAATGCCAATGAGCAAGCTTCTAGCAAGCAGAAGCAAATAAACAATGAGACTTAAATAATGTGCAGACAATAATGACGCCCATATTTTTTAGCGGCAAAAAAGACGCCCACATTATTTGCCGCCTAAATGCTTTAAGCGACAAAAATGACGCCACATCCGGTGACGCCAACATTTTTGGCGCAAAAACGTCAAAAAAATGACGCAACTTCCGGCAACAAGTATGACGCCGGAAATGACAAAGAAAATTTTTTGCGCAAAAAAAGTCCGCTCCAAGAATGACGCAATAAAATGAAGCATTTTCAGCCCCCGCGAGCCTAACAGCCCACAGGAAAAAAAGTCAAATTTTAAGGTAAGAAAAATTGATTATTCAAATGCATTATCCCAAATAATGAAACTGACTGTCTGAAATAAGGAATGTTGAACATCCTGAATCAAGGCAAATAAATGTTTAAACACATATATTTAGAACTTTATATAAAAGTGCCCAACCATAGCTTAGAGTGTCACAAAAATAAGACTTACTTACCCCAGGACACTCATCTACATGTAGTAGAAAGCCAAACCAGTACTGAAACGAGAATCAGTAGAGGTAATGGTATATATAAGAGTATATCGTTGATCTGAAAAGGGAGGTAAGAGATGAATCTCTACGACCGATATCAGAGAACCTATGAAATAGACCCCATAGAAGGAGATCATTGAATTCAAATAGGCAATACTCTCTTCACATCCCTCTGACATTCACTGCACACTGAGAGGAAAACCGGGCTCCAGCCTGCTGCGAAGCGCATATCAACGAAGAAACTAGCACAAACTTACTTCACCACCTCCATGGGAGGCAAAGTTTGTAAAACTGATTTGTGGGTGCGGTGAGGGGTGTATTTATAGGCATTTTGAGGTTTGGGAAACTTTGCCCCTCCTGGTAGGAATGTTTATCCCATACGTCACTAGCTCATGGACTCTTGCTAATTACATGAAAGAAAACCCTTTAGAGAGGTCCTAAATGTTCAGGGGACTCCTTCATGGAAGCTGGATGTCTCAAACCGCAAAAACTAATGCACAATTTAGGCCGAAAATAGGCCCCTCCCAACCTGTACTCACATTGAGAGGGCCTAAAAAAAACTATCCCTAGGCAAAATCTAGTCAGCCATGTGGAAAAAACTGGGCCCCAGAATAAAGTTTTATCACCAATATGTAATAAACGTTCATACACCTTCAGCAAACGTTATATCTATTCAGTAATGTGAGTAAATAAAAAAAATATTACTCTTTACAGCAAGCATGATACCAGTCGTTATTAAATCACTGTAATCAGGCTTACCTTAAATAAATCCAGTATTGTCAGCATTTTCTAGCATATCATTTCTCTAGAAAAATTTAACAACTGCACATACCTCATAGCAGGAGACCCTGCATGCTATTCCCCCAGCTGAAGTTACCTCATCTCTTCAGTTATGTGTGAGAACAGCAATGGATCTTAGTTACAACCTGCTAAGATCATCAAAGACCACAGGCAGACTCTTCTTCAACTTTCTGCCTGAGGCTAAAATAGTACAACTCTGGTACAATTTGAAAATAACAAACTTTTGATTGAAGATAAACTACATTAATACACCACATCTCTCTAGCTACTTCCTATCTTGTCGAGAGCTGCAAGAGAATGACTGGGAGGTGGCAGTTAGGGGAGGAGCTATATAGACAGCTCTGCTGTGGGTGATCCTCTTGCAGCTTCCTGTTGGGAAGGAGAATATCCCACAAGTAATGGATGATCCGTGGACTGGATACACCTTACAAGAGAAATGAAAATGTAATACTTCAAACACACTCATGACATTTTTTGATATTTGGTGATTAATAAATAGTAACACAGCAACGTTATTTTTATGGTGATCTATATATGAACAGCTTAATAGTAATTTTGCGTAGTGTGCATAACGAGATACTGAATCTCTATGTAATTCACTAATCTCTGCTATATGATTACTGATAGGAGGTGATATGTTACTCTCTGAATAAACGTTTGCTTTGAATCAATTGCCAATAACAATTATACCCTACTTTTTATGATACACATTTTCGGTTTTTATTTGAATAAACTAATAAAAGTTATATTTTAACATTTTTTTCCCTTTGTGCCTACCCCATTTATGATTATTTAGGCTCTCATCCCAAGTGTGTCACAAGATACCTCTTTTCTCCTCCCTCTTATTACTTAAATCTATACCGGTATCAAGGCACTGCCCCCCAGGGATACATAGGATTACCCTGCGGGGATTTCCTGAGAGCCCTAATCTGTTCCTATCACCAATTCCCCCTTATAAGGGGAATTACTACTTTAAATGTTAAGAAATGTACCAATGTGCACTCATTCTCATCTGAACAAAACTTAGTTTGCACCATGGTGGGCACCTGGAAATTAGAGGAAAGTTTGACTACTCATTAAATAAAGGGAATATTCCAATGAGGTTCCTCATCCCCTAAGTAAAGTAAGTAAACCTGTAATTTCCTAGGTGTGCAATTGAGATGGTCACTCTTTCTTATGGTAAGTGCTGTTAACCCATTTTAAATAAATGGTCTCGGTTCTCCTTATGTAGGCTTACCAGAAGTCCCACTTTTACTGGGAATGTCCCTGTTTTGAGGTGCTGTCCCAATGTCCCACCCGGTTGTTCATTCTGTCCCAGTAGGGTTGCCACCTCCGGGTTTCAAATCATGTATCTGGGCTTCAGACTGTCTGAAACCCGGACACATTATTCAAAATGACTGGACTGTGACTCTCCAGCATAGTTGAATGCTGGTACTTTGTTACATACAGTACAGCTCTGCTTAGCTTAACGTCTGTGTCCTTCAAAGTTTACATTTAGTAATACAGGCTGAGTGAGCAGCATAGGGGTTTTTAAATTTTGTAGTACTACTTGTTTTATTTTTCTAAGAATTTAACACCCCCCCCCCCTCGACCCCTGGTGACATCACCAGTGATACTTAGGGGAATCATATAAGTATGACCAGGAAGTGCATACAGGCAGGATTTTTTGGCGTGGATCTTGCTTTACTTCATGCAGAATAGCATTTTGGCTGCAATCTTCCTGCATTATGGTATAGAGTAAACAGCTTTAGCAGGTATGTGTTTCTTTTTTTTACTTATTTCATTCAATGTTGCATTTATGCCTTATAAGTATTTGACTCTGTTACTTAATTAGACACATAAAACACATATTACACTGCAGATATTAAATTGTGTGATGTATACGCTTTTCACTATTTTATGAAATTGATAATTATGCTTGATGTTTGGCATTATTTAGAATCTGAAATTTAGATGAATTATTTATTTGCTCATGTTGTGTATGGGTTGACATGACAACGTAATGGTGCCTTTTTTACTAGGGGTGGTGTTATGGTCTATTTAAACTGTGTGATTCACTTGTTGTTTGACTGAGAAAGGGTAGAGTATCCACAAAACATTACACATATAAAAGCTACTACTTCAAAAGGACCGGTAATCGCCACGCCCCCTTGACCACACCCCCACTGGCACCGCACCAGGTGGCCCCAGTTTTACCTCTAACATTTTTGGTAAGCCTATCCTTATGTCTAACAGAAGGGGAGAGATAGAGGCTCAATTAAAACCATCTTTGATTACAGTTCAAACTGCTTTTATTTTTGGCTGGTGCTACAGGTGACAAACATTTTTACAATGATCACCTGCATCCTAGAGGGGCACGTGTCCCTTATTTGAAAGGGAAGACTCCTTTTTCTCACATGATGCATCACATGGCTCTATTTAGTAGTGGCTGAGATATGTTAGAGGACAACCTGCAGCTCAAACAATAAGGAAGTGCTTTATTACGTTATCATGTAACATGCCCAATCAGGTGGTTGAACATGAGGAGAGATGGGAGGTTTACACCTCTTTTTTTTTTTAAATCCATCTTTATTGATATACGGTAAAAGCATCACAATATTAAAATTGATATTAAAAAAAGCCCCCCCCCTAATTTTAACACTTGGCAAATAAGATTTTGTGTATGAGGAAGAGCAATACACCAGGCTGTTTTCTGCACTCTACACACAATAGGTTAATGTCCTTATAAAAGAGGTGCCATATTTGTGAATTGATGCCCCACCTCCAAAACTTACAACAATATCCATAAACTATAGTGTGAAGTGTCCCATTTATTCTCATGTTATACTAAAAGTTATACCAAATAACAGAAATATATTGGTCATTAAACAGGAAATACATGGTTTAATGTAGGTCAATTAGCATATTTATAAAAATTATTCTTGATCAACTTTATCGTAAATAATAAAAATGTTATGAAAACAGGTGCCATTAGCTGTTAGTCTCTTTTTTCCTTATTACAATAAATAAATAAAACACAAATGATTATACTCCCCATAAATATACAATCAGTTCCTTGACTATTTTAATTTTAAACATAGGTGGGGGATGCTTTTTTCCTTGTCCGCCAGAAACGTCAGATCAATTCCCCATGGCCTGGTGAACTCTTTATGTGCTGACTGCGGATATTGCTTGTAAGTGGTCATCACCTTCCCAAATACAAATGTATATGTATATATATGGTATTTCAATTTGTTTGCCACTTGTGCGTACCCCTGTTGACTTCATTGTGTAGTGTGATTGCAATTTTAAAGTAAGCAATACCATATGTTTTATATTTGGCTCAGAGCGAATGACAAATACTTTTTGAGGGATTTCTTATGTTAAGCAGCCAAACAAATCCTTTAGGAGACCCACAAAATTCTATTCATCACAGATGTTTTGGATTTGAGAAGCCAACACTGTTTATCAAAATTTGATCACACAAAAAAAGCACAATAACAAATTGTGCACAGAAAATTATTTAATAACAGCAAACTGAAAAATATTTCCAATGTCCAATTTATTTACAAGAAGAATTTCTTTATCTGTCTAAAACACCTGTGTAACCCAATATAAAAATGTGTCAATTACCCAAAAATCCTACAGGCAGTAAAACTTTGTGGGCAATATATATGTATCATATGTACATTTCAAAGTATTTGCATTGGTTATTGAATCCAACCAGATGACTATTTCTAGAACAAAATATCCTGGTATGATCAGCTACAGTTGTTATGACAACTCATTATTGCCCATATATATATATTGGCTATGTAACTATTCATAAGCGTGTTCTTGTTTAATAAAATTTGTTATGATTACACAATCCAACACAGGTCAAGAGAATATAAAATCGGTAGCTTGTAGATAGAGAAATATACAAAAATGATGTGGGAGTGGATAGACAGGCATAGGAGCACTGTTTATCAACTTTCATGAAGTAAACATATATTGTGGAAACCTGCCCTGTTTTAACCTCTTAAGGACATATGACGGAATTTTTCCGTCATAAAACAATTGAGCAAACTGAAAGCTGTGTCCTTATTTAAAATAATAAGTAATTTAAAGAAAGAAGAAAATAAATAACACTAGATGATTTGAGATCAGTACAACAATCTATACAAATAAAAGATGCACATTGTGGTTTTAAAATTCTTAAAGGGAAATCTACTGAATAAATTAGAAACAAAAGCACAATTGAGTTCAACCCATAAAAAAAAAGAAATACAGGCGTATTGCAGGGTTTTTCCTTTTATTTACAAATAGAATTAATACATTTGTGCAATTAATAATTTCCTATAATTTTGAGTCATTTTATAATTAACATATTTAAACATTCAAACAGCTCATTGCTAGTGAACTGTAGAGACCTGCTGGCCTTGAGCAGTAAACAGCCAGTGACCCAATCAGCAGTGGCTGTCGTACCACCCTGCCAATCACTGACTGCTCATTTTGGCAGATGCAGCTACTGCCGCTCTGGTGGGACTTTAACTATGTGTTTCAGCGTGCTAGTGCAACATTTGTACGTTCTATAGAATGCTTGCATGCAATATTCCTTTAAGTGAGTTTGTGGTTCTGTTCTACAAAAGTTAAACAGGAGGAGACACACACAAGTATATATTTTAAATAAGGGTGAGGGAACAGCAAGAGGATGTTGTAAAATAAGTTATTTTTAATTAAATGTGACCGTTGGCATGTCTTATGTACTATCATAACTTTTACAAGTCCCAATCTTGTGTTTTTATCTAGATCTTTAATCTTTGTATAATATATATATACAGTACATACACACACCTAATAAACTAATAACTGGTGGTACATAAGAGTATTCAAATACAATATTTCATAATGTTTTTCCAAAAGCCAATAGTGTTTCAGTTTTACAGTTTTTAACCGTTTGGATTTTCGCAGAACTGCTTGGCTCCTTTTTAAATTACGGCTTAGTCTAAAATGTGCTGATTATTAGTACACCTGTTTCTTTAAACAAATGTTGGCAATGGCATTTGTGTATAAGTGCTCTTGGAAAAGCTGGTGATGCCCTTTTACATACCTGTTCATTATCTGGGGACTGGGAGATTGTGTCTGCAGTCAAGGTGGTCTGAGTCTCTATGGCCCTTGAGTGTATTCAGGATGGGGGCAGGGCACATCATTGGCAGGCTGAGGGCAGCCCAGGGTGGCCAGTTTACAATGACAGTTAGGAAAGGGTGAGCAGCCGGAGAAGAAGCGGGCACAGCTTTGAATCCAAGACCATTCGACAATTTGGAACAGTTGGAAGGTCTACTTTACTGTTTTGATGTCCTGAAACAGACAATTCTGTTTATGCATATATTTCTAGGCTAACAGAATCCTTTTGGCCACATTTATTAGGATTCATTATCAGTCTGTTATAAATGTATGTGTTGAAAACGTATTCCACTTACCCAAATCAAAAGACACCCTTAGGTGTCCCCAATAAAAACACAATATAACACAACACATTATAGATACTTAATACTTAAAATTCATGTTACACCCCAGGAATTAATGGTAAAATTCTTGATTCTGACTATTAACATGTAACACCAGTTGGTTACAAAATAAAAGATAACAATTTTTAAAAGACATATTGTCTAGCAAGATTCTGCTATGTATTTACTTACTATCAGGCGATTAGAGACATAACTACTGGGCAGGAATTCTAAAGCCATTATGAGCCGTTTTTATCTTCCATTAAACACTGCTATCTTACAGCCATAAAAACCTTGTCCTGAAACAGCTAACATTGAGATTTTTGTTGGTCATTTATTTGGCTATTTATCAAATAAGTGACAGTTGTTATCGCTGCTGAATGTGACAACAAGATGCTTACATAAACACTGTTTGCAGACAGACACCTTATCAGTAAAAAAGCTAGGATCTTTAGGCAAAACAATGTGTAAATCATTACCTGCATTATCTATCTGTAGACCACATAGGGTTTAGCATTGATTTTACAATATATTCCATGTTACAACATACATACATACATACACAAGATATATTGTAATACAACATACACACAGACAGATACACTAATACACTAGTTATTAAACTGACATTATTCTACTTGATATGATATTGTGGCTATTTTTTGCAACAAACATAGTTGAATTACCCGCCCCCCCCCAAGACCAGCAATTTTTACAGCCTTGTCTGTTTGCAGTTCTTGGATCGCACTGGCTACCTGAAAGAGGGGTAAGAGGGGGGCGGAGCTAACCATCAGAGAAGACAGACGTACATTACATGAGCTCCTGCTCTCAATTTTTATTTTGGGGGTAAATTGATAGTTTATTATATTTATGAGAAGCTCTATTGAATACCCTGATAGATCTTACTCCTCACCAACGTTACGGATCAAGATTGGGACCACAAGAGCTGAGCATACTCCTGATCTAAGTATTATCGGAAGACCGGGAAATTATAAACTACGACACAGGGAAATGGCGACTGTGGATAGTTGGGAGAAGGAAATTCTAAAAGCCCCCGAGATTACCTTCTGACAAACTGAATTGTGGCTACTTAAAGTTCTATCAGAGACAACCCCAATACAAAAGCCAACTACAGGTGCACTACAAGGACAGGAAGTACAGAATACTACCGAGAATTAACTTGCCGCAACTACTGGCATCCATGTCACTGCAACAATAGAACCGGCTTCTTCTACAGAGGAGTACCTGCGGATGGCTGAACACATAGCGCTGAGAGCGAGTTACCAGAGTCGTTCTCTATACCATATAACTCTTGGCCACCTAACTGCAGCGTTGGTGTTTGGTTGAAACTGCTTGGGGACATGGAACTAATAGAGTCACAAGTGGCGGGCAACTACGAAGCAAGTTGACTAGTTCTATTCCTTTGTATGAACGACACTGCCCTGATGTCAACTCTCAGGAGCTGCAGGGATCTCATTTTGAGTTAACTCATGGCAATCTCAAGGAGACCGAGTATAGTAGCAGCCATGGAAGTTGGAAAAGGCTGGTAATTGTTGACACACTGTTAGTACCCGATCACAGCTTACAGTTAATTCCATCTAAGGGTGATTGCGAAGAGACTGAGCATAGGATTAGCCATGGAAGCTGTAACGGCCTGGTAATTGAGGACATCATTGCACCAGATCAAGGCTTTCAGTTTACATGGTATCAGAGCCACTTCATACCCCTAAGGGCAAATGATCCAATGATGTCTAAACAGTCTTGCATTCCACCAATATTTTGTATGGAGATTGCTAGGCATGGGGCTTTCCTACTCTCCTATATAGACCTGTTTGATATGCCATTCTATCAAATCCATTTGATTGATCAAATATTTATCCACAACTCTAAAGCCCAAAGAATTGTCTGTGCCCGCGCACAGCCAATCACACGCTGGCAGGAGCTGTCAATCTCCCCGGATGGACGGGAAAGGGGAGATTAAAATTCTCCACCTAAGAGGTGGAGTCAAGAGCGTAGGTTTGATGACCGCTGCTTGATAAATCCTGACTGCAGGTTCTCAGTCAAAGGGAGGAGAAGGGCTTGATAAATTTATGATGAATGCATGTCACATGCATTAGCTTCCTTTTAAGTTTAGCTTAAATTCAATTAGACAATTAAAAAATATATAAATATATATATATATATATATATATATCCCAAATCAAAACTTAATGGTACGTAATTTCTACTCTCCATTAGTAATTACCAAAGCGTTGAAAATCAGTTTTACCATATGGTGAGATACATTGTATTGCACACACTGGAGGAGCCGCATTACATATCATGTTTTTTCCATGTACACGGAAAAGTTTTACAGACTGCAGTAGATATAAGAGCAGTGCTTAACCTGTAACTACTACTAACGTGATAGTAGCTGCATATGACAATAAGACAAAGAACACTCATTTCACTTCTGCAAAACTACTGGGGATTTAGACCCCAGTTCATCCCTTTAACAACTCTCCTGGAAGTGTTATAATGTGAAACAATTAACAGCAACTTTATGCCTTTTACCAAAAAAATTAAATTATATATATATATATATATATATAAATATATATAAATATATATATATATATATACACACACACATATTTATTTATTTATATATTTATCAATATATGCAAGCAGAAGACCTTTTTGGACTCATCATGAACTGATGACATCCACTACAGATGGGAGTCCATGTGAGCACATGCTGCTGTCTAAATTAAACTGTTGAAGACATGGTAACAAGAATGACAGTAGACTAGAAGGACATTTTGTTTCCTCACATTTAAAGGACATCTTTGTAATTGTCTGCTTTAGAATATGCTTCCTACAGAGATGATCGGAGAGCTCATCTTTTAATACAGAGGAAATATTATGCTTGCTCATTTTTTATCATGACATCATTTCCTAGTATCAAGCCAAGGAGCTAATCACTGTCACACCATGAACTGTGAGAACAGATCTCTCACATAATCATCCACTTTTATATAATATCACATACAGGGAGACAACAAAGGAATATATTATGAATCCAAGATCTCTTTACTTTAACCATTTCAGACTGCACTGGTAAAAACAAAAAAGAAGAAATTGCTCCCAATTTTTACAAAAGAAAAATAGAAGATGCTCCCAAAAATGGTGACTGTTAAAATCCCTTAAAGGGACAGTAAAGACAAAATCTAACTTAAATGGATTGGATGGATCATGAAGTTTTTAACAACTTTTGAATTTAATTCTATAATCAATTTTGCTTAGTTCTCTTGGTATCCTAGGTTAGCTAAGGAGCATGCACGGGTCCTTAGCCATCTGGCAGCAGTGTTTGCAACATTGTTTATAGCAATGTTATAAATAGTTACAAACACTGCTGCCATAGTCTGCAAAAAGGCATGTGCACACTCCTGAGCTACTCTTCAACCAAGGATACAAAAACAAACAAAGCAAACTTGACAATAGAAGTACATTGGAAAGTTGTTTAAAATTGCATATTTGATCTGAATCATGAAAGTTTCATTTTGACTTTACTGTCCCTTAAAATGAGATATTACACACTTCTTGCAATTGTGTAAAAATTGTGCTTTCCCCCACCTGTCCTAGATTTGCCAAAAATTCAAAATCTGTAACCTTGGTTTTTCAAAATGCTGCAATTGTCTAAACCACCTAAATGATTTGCAGGTTACAGAATTTGTTTCTTGGCCTCTCTAGGGATTATGGAACAAAACACAATTTTTACACAAATGTAAGAGGTGTTTTAAATGGGACACTATTCTGTAAAATGTGTTTCCCCTAATGTGCTTCCAATTACTTGCTATACCAGATACAGAGCACTTAGGGCCAGATAAAGGGTGGAGCGCAAAATTGTGTGCTGGTATTATAAGTGAGGCGCATTGCGAACGTAACCTCGCGTTCACATTGCATTGAAGCTTTGTGCTCACGAGAGTGTGGTTCCATAGGCTCCAATGGGAGCCTCGTTCTCATGCCGATTGTTCTAATCTTCTCTCATTTCTAATACATCTATCTTCCATCTATGACATTAAAAAAAATTCTTGGTTATTACATTCTTCCCACTCTCATCTTTCATTATTCCTTTCCATTAAATTTTACTTCATTACTTCTTATTATCATTTATGTTTTCTTTTCTCTTTTTTCTACCTTATTATTTCTGATTCTTTTGCAGTTTGTCCAGAAACCATAGATAATAAACTCAGCAGAGATCCCAGTCTCATCTGAAGACCCTGAGCTAACAACCGCTTTATACACCTATCCTTGTCGTCTACTGCTGCTATGATGTCAACTCTATATTCACTTTAAGTTCCCAGTATCGGTCCAGGCTAGGCAAGCACCACAATATTAGTATCATTTGATGAAGTGTTTTCTTCTACGTCGTTAGAGTCTGTTGGGAGAGATGGGCCACTTAGCCTCAGATTATCTAAGAGGTCTTGTCAGAAAGGCACACTTAAGCTGTTTATCTCACTGTGTAGTTTTCTCAATGTGAAGAAAACATACAAATATTCCAATATAATGCTCAAAAAAGCCCTTTAAGGTTTTGTGTGATTACCTTCATGCTGGAGAGTTTTTGATCTCTAGCATATTGGCACTTTCCCCTGGGGTGATATAATTCTATGTAAGACTGTTCTCATATTAATTACTGCTTTCTGAAAATGTATCTACATATTTTAAACTGAATTAAAGGTAATTTCGTTGGAATTTCCAATTTTCTGATGTATGTGGCATCATTTTCTTTACTGCATTTATTTATACTTTTATAATGCTCACTTCCTCATTTAGAAGCTAAAAGATTAAGATGTTTGTTTACAGGATTAGAAAAGACAATTTAGTTTTTAACAGTTGTTCTTTGAACTCTAAATTAGTAGATACTAGCAGAACTAAGCATGGTATGTCAGCTGTGTGCTAGAATAAATCAATAGGTTTCTTCTGATAAATATCTCCCCATTTACAACCTCTACTAAATTAAAAATATTCTCTAAAGAAAGATAAGTTATATCTGTCAAAGTTTAAAGGGGCATTGCATAAATACATAAATTATATATATATATATATATATATATATATATATATATGTACACACTCACATACGCATACAAAAAATATATGGTCAACAGTGTATCGGTGTAGAAGTGCGTAGCACGTAAAGCTCTAGAGCAGTGGTAACGTTCTTTGGGATGATGAATCATGCATCACTATCTCGCAGTCTGACGGAAGACTCTGGGAGAATTCTACCTACTGGAATACATAGTGCATACGGTAAAGTTTGGTGAAGGAGAGATAATGGTCTGGAGCTTTCAGGACAACAGTTTGTGGTAATAGTTATAGAAAGGACCTTTCCTGTTCCAGCATGACGTGCACAAAGTGAGGTCCATGAAGACATGGTTTGATGTGTTTGGTGTGGAGGACCTTGAGTGGCCTGCACAGAGCCCTGACCTCAACCCCATTAATCAACTTTGGGATTAACTGAAATGCTGATTATGGGCAAAACTTTCTCATTCAAAATCAGTGCTTGACATAAAAAAATGCTTTTTTTGGCTGAATGGACACAAATTCCCAAAGGCAAACTCCAAAATCCTGTAGAAAGCCTTCCCAGAACAGTGATGGTTTATATAGCACTATTTGGGGAGGGGGCTCCATATTAATGACCATCATTTTGGAATGGGATACCTAACAATCTTTTATAGGTATGATGGTAAGGTTTCCTCATAATTTTGGCCATATAGTGTGTGTGTGTGTATGTGTGTATTTTGTGTTTGTGTATACTTATGAGCAGTTTAATTCACTACAGTCATTAAAAAATAAACTAAAATGTAAAATATTTAATTGATTTTCTTGATTACTAAATCAATTTAATTTAATAGACTAGCATAATTAAATAATATACATTTCAAAATAATTTATTTTTAATGGGCAGGTCTAATTAATTTAAATTGCATTTAATTTATACATGGTTAAAGTACAAACTTAATCACTTAAATGAGCCTCTATGATCTTCACCCAAAAGTTTGGTGCATTTGTCTTTTGTTGGTTATTTCAAGGTGCTATTTGTCCATATGGAGCACAGGAATATAAGGGTAATTTTACTAGCAAAATGTGGTTGTTTTCTTTATTATTGCTAAAGATTTCTTTTACATAAGGCAACATATGGTTAAAGCCAATGTTCCATGTATACAAAGCATAAAAATAAGAACACATTTTGAAGCATTTATCTCAAATAAAATTGGCTGCTGTTGGGCAGCGTGGGCAAGGCGAGGTAAGTTTTAATTAAATGCTGTTTATAATAAACCTTTTGAACTTCATACTGACGCCTTGTAGGTCCCAATAATGCTTCAGCTGGCAGTGTGACAATGCTTGACAACATCGTACTCTTCAACAGCGTTTGGGTTCCCTGCTAACAAGCCAAAAACGCTCATTCAATCACATGAGTGCACCAGAAGCATAGTTTAACACACAAAGAAAATAACATGGGAATGTAGTCTGTCTCCCAGGTGATAGGGAAGCAATGTGTTGAAGTAAAAAAAAAAAAAAAAAAAGATGGAGTCACTAAGCAGCAGAAGGCAAACCGCCTGCCCAGGCTCTAACTGCGTTTCTCTGCAGAGCTTTCTGATTAATGGTGTCACAGCACACTCTGGTGACTGTACTGAAATTAGAGTGTGTCAAAAACAAAACAGTGATGTTTTATGTGCTCTGATTTTAATTTGCAAGCTTTAAAAAGGCTGTTGGAGACCCAACCCTCATCTCATATTCACAGAGGGCCACGATTATTTTTAACCTTTTATTGCAGAGTTACAAAATAAAATGTCATTAAAAAGAGGGGGATAGAGAACTCAGAAGGGAAAGAGAGAAGGTGTTTTGTGAGTGGAAACGAGATGCACATTGTGGAAAAATAAAATGCTCAATATAAATAAATCTATATGACAGAATGGGGAATACTCTTAAGGGGGCAATCCTAGAGCCAACTACTGCCAACTAATGTTTTAGAAAATACATATCTGGGAATGCTCTTAAAGGGGCACTCAAGTAAAAATTAAACTTTTATGATTCAGGTAGAGCGTGCAATTTATTTTCCAATTTACGTCCATTAACAAAAAGTGCACATTCTTTTTATTTTTACACTTTTACTGATAATGTGCAAGAATTCACAGAATACACATATATACATTTGTGATTGGCTGATGGCTTTGAAATTAGTCAGAAAAAAAATCTGCTACTCGTTTGAAGTTCCGACTAAGTGCTATCACATTGTCTTTTTATCATGCATTTGTTGATTATGCAAATCTGCTGTATTTACTGGCCCTTTAAGGGGGAAATCAGGGCTGGCTGGGAAACGTGAAATAGCCTGGGAAAAGTGAAATGCCAGCCCTATATTCTTTATTCAGTGTGTGTATATATAGATAGATAGATAGATAGATAGATAGATACACACACATATACATATACACACTTGCATATACACGCCTATAGCTGTTGCGGAAGGTCATGTTTTAGAGGAGCTCCCGATTCTAACTAGGTTTTAAAGAATATTTTCCCCCAAAATCGGATTCCTACAGCAGAGTTTTGAACAGCATTCTCTTGGGAAACCCTGGGAGAGTTTGTGAACATATCTCGCAAAGATGATCCTTCCTATGCTCTTCAGCTAAGCGGCAATGAGACGGACTGCATGGCAGTGAGGCCTGTGTCGTGCTTCTGTTCACCTACGCTGCTAGGGCTGCTGCACATACCCCCCAGGATTTGAACGATCCTGGGTTATAAGCATATAAACAGAGGCAACCGCTATCCACTTTATTAATGGAGTAACTGAAGTGTGCTACAGCCCCCTAAATCTGCGTCACTGTTTATCAACTAAGGACTAATGGCTGATGATATGCTAGATGAGCTCAGTGCGCTACTAGATTGCTTCCAAGAGTCTCTGGTCCAAACCTTAAGCACTGCATTTATGAGGCCTATCAACGAAAACACTACTACTAAAGTCCCAACAGATCTTGCTGGAGTCTGCAGGAAGCATGGTGGGGATCAGAAGTCACAGCCGATGCTAACTAAAGTATCCGACAGAGCGCTGAATCTGGAGAAGGTCCACACATTGACCTCTATACAGCCCCAAGGAGATGCGGGTGATTGTGAGGTGCCAAGCGACAACAAACCTACCAGAGGTGGATGTGGTAAGCGAGCTGGCATCAGTATATATTGACATCTACTTGTTCCCGATCCTACAAATTTCGGATGGCCACAAAATACTTGGCCCTACAGACAGCTGATGATGTGACAGCTACCCTATTGAAAGAGAACTTTTTGCCCACCTCTGAGAAATTTCATGGAACTTAGGGACACTGCAACCACACACAAGCTGTTACTTTTTTTGTTGCTTTGCTCCTGGAGTCTGAGATATGTGGAACATGTTTACAGTACAGGTAGAACTGGGGTGGACTAGTTATGTTATGACTTATATGGCAGTCCTAGGAAACTTTGCCTTATATATGCTGTATGTTTGTCTTCATAGCTAATATATGGAAGTCTATCCAACTTAATGACAACTGTTTAAAGTTTGAGATATTTATACATGTAAATTGCTCCTTTATAATAGTTTGTTTCATTTCTGTAGCCAGAAGATATTGGTTTTATTGTATTCCTACAAATTCTGTTAAAGCTCCACGTATATTACTACCTATATTTAAGAAATAGTTCATAGACGCTTTGCCTTTTAGCTTTGTATAGTTAATACAAGTCATGGCAAATATATCTATAAGACCAGGAGTCAATCCAGCTATACCCCTACATTTTTATTTAATTTTAAAATTTTTATTGAGAACATAAAGAAATACATACAAATAAACATTGCGGGTATCTGTGACATATTACAGCGGTATATTAACTCTGTTACATACCCTCAAAAATATTAAAGTTCTCCTTTTTTTTTTTCCCCCAACTAATAACAGAATTGGTCACTCTTGGACCAGATGTATAAACTCGGTGTACATGCCTGGGGTGTTATAGAAAAATAAACATAACAAGAAAAACAAAAAAAAATGCAAAACAAAATTAGCTCCCTAATGGTTAGGGAGCGAAGACCGGAACTGAACACAGCAAATACATCACTACAATGCGTTGACAACAGATCAGCTGCACAGACAACTTTTAGTATAGGTGGAAATATGAGTAGGCATAATTTATATGAATTAATAGATTCTAATATATATAGGTACTAACTCAAAGTATTTTGTTAGTAATTATTAGAGTAAGTTTCATATATCTCCTGAAGTTATTATTAAAAATTGATAATGATTGAGCCTGGTAGTATGCACGTGGGGCTGATAAACAACTAATATGTTGTTTTAACTAAAGATTAGTACTGTAGCATTGTGCAATTTTATAATACTTAGGGTATATGTGTGTGTCAACTAAACTTCCTTAAGTTCAATATCAATAAAATTATAAGTCCTCAGATATTAGCATTTATGATAAAGGATCTGTGACTGTTAACTAAACACAAATCTCACCTGCAACTCCGGCCGCAAGCCGCAGGGCGAATTCCAATTTTATGGAAAAATTTGTGGATCCTATCTGTTATGTATGAAATATATGAGGAGGGCTTAAAATAAGTGTGTAAAATATATTCCCTTAACAAATATATAACAAGACAATGCGAGGTCTAGGCAATATTATAGTAGTAAAGCAATAATAGATATTTATAATGTGAATAAGTCTATTTGCCTGTATTTATTAACCTCATAAATATTGGAGACAACCTTAAGATTTGAAGTCTCCATCAGCCAGGTTGTAGATTTATCAATTCTTTCCTAGACACAACACACTATTAGATAAATCACTTTAAGTAAAACTTTCCACCTTTGTGTCATAGAGCCTTTCAGCTCGGCTACACCCCATGAAAAGAGACTATTATTGGGATGTATCCAACTAAGCGAAGCTAGGCACAGTAAATGCTTACATTCTATTCATGGAGGAAAGAGTAGTTCACATATTCAAAGCACTCTAAAGCTATCTTGCGTTCTAATGATGTGGGTATCATTTCTACAGAGCTTCTTTTGAAAAGGATTACAAAATCTAACCCAACAAACAATAGACCAATTGAGAAAATAATAAAAAACAACAACAGCAGAACCAATCTTAATTTCCTGTTACTAACCAAACACTATAGAAAACACAAAAACAATATCAGCAGTAAGTCCTTTATAATGTCTGACTTCATAATATGTAAGGTGTATTACTTGCACTCTATCCACCCGAGAAAGATATCAGCTTAATTAGCCTCCTCCCTGGAAAGTTCTCCATTGTATCTTCCTGGATTAGCGAACCAGAGTCCACATGTTGAAGAGGCCTTTCGGGATGGCGGAAGAGACTGCTCTGTAGACCTCTTTGATTCTCTATAATGTAGGTTGTCTGAGTTTTTGGTGAGCTATCGCTTAATTTTTGGACCGGCAATGTATTAGATGGGCTAGCTTGCTGATTAAAATCTAAATTGTTAGCCGATGTCAAGCTATCTGTATAAAAATCCATACACACTTTCCTTACCCTCCGGAAGTCCCCTTCAAGGTCCCAGAGCCGTTGCGTTGGTTCAGTATGATAATCCAATCTCAGTGACCATTGCGATCGGCTGATGATCTTCGATGCCGGTGGTGTGCATAGATGTACAGTTCTCTTCCTCACTTTAGCAGTTGTCATGGCATCTGAGGGAATCATAGTCAAGCAATTATTTAATTTGGCTGTAGACGCCATTTTAAGATATTTTACGTTGCTTTTCCCCTTTGTTTTTGGTAGAGTATATGAAAGGTGTGAATCTTGATTCAAATGCCGGTCAAACTCTTCTCTGATGCTAAGCTTGTGTGCTTGCGCTGGCACTGCTCCTGATGCGTGTTGTTGTGTGCGCTCCTCCGATTGTAATTGCGCATCTGGCTTGCCTGTTGGCTGATGTAGCATTGGTATATCATTGTTTCTCATCAGCTCAAATTTATCTGCTAGAGATTGTAGGTCTTTTTCTGTGGGTGCTCTGTCAATCAAGGCCTGAAACATATCCTCTAGCTTTTTAAAAGAATGATCCATCTTTTCAAATATGTTGTCGCACCACATGGCTGTTAATAGCTGTTATAATGTCGCTTATGGGCGATGGGGTATGTTGTGAGATATTGCTGTGTCCGATGTCCACACAAAGTTGAGTAGTTGGTAAGTCTTTTAACTGTGCCCAGCTCCGGTCAGATAACCCCAGTTTCCCAGGGGGGAAGCGCTGCCTGTTAGAATGCCGCTGCAACAGGCCTCAATCGTCCAAATCTGGCTCCTGGTTCATAAATACAGCCAAATAATAGCTGAGTAGAAGTTGCTTATATTAAGAACTACAAATCCAGTTGCAGTTTGTTCTGTGTGCTGTGGAGTAATAATGATAATCAGCGGTTTATCACTTTGTCACCTGGAGCACAAGAGAAGTGCGGCCGGTTAGAGCCGCTGCTTGGACACGCCCCCACCCCTACATTTTATGGGTAATTAACTCTGATAGGATATTTACCATTTGGCTATGTAAAAGGTGTCACTTATGAAACTACAGCTAATACTACATTTGCATATTCTTTTTAGGGTTTTAAACTGTTCAATTCCCTATATGCAATATTTCCGTCAGAGTTGGTAAATTCTGGTACACATTGGGGCATATTTATCAATCTCCGAATGGAGCTTGATGTCCCGTTTTTCTGGCGAGCCTGCAGGCTCGCCAGAAACAGCAGTTATGAAGCAGCGGTCACAAAGACTGCTGCTCCATAACCTGTCCGCCTGCTCTGAGCAGGCGGACAGACATCGCCGGAAATCAAGCCGATCAAGTACGATCGGGTTGATTGACACCCCCCTGCTAGCGATTGGCCGCAAGTCTGCAGGGAGCGGCGTTGCACCAGCAGCTCTTGTGAGCTGCTGGTGCAATGCTGAATACGGCGAGCGTATTGCTCGCCATATTCAGCAAGGTCTGTCGGACCTGATCCACACTGTCGGATCAGGTCCGACAGACCTTGATAAATATGGGCCATTGTCTTCTATAACAGCCTACAGTTTAGCATAAATATCAAATACACCAAACCTAATATTTGTTCATTTCCCTACATGGGTTACCAATGGTCAAGCTGCCAGCGGCCGTGGCAGTTTAATTTTACTTTATGCAATATTAGTAGGTTATATTGTAAGCTAAAGAGCTCTATTAACGGTTAAGGGGCCTATTGGGCTTGTTTCTATTACAATGGCTCAAACCATATATGAAGATATACAGCCGGTAATTGCTTCCTTAAGTTTCAGCTGCAAGTTAAATATTATACTACCCACCCAATAAATAGGAATATATGGATGTTCCCAGCTCAGTCTGCAGCTATCTGAGCATCACTGTAGAATTGCAACTACAAACCCAGTTACACCTGCTCTTCCATTAGACTGTACCTACCCCTCTGTTAATCAGACCTGACATTACATATCCGCTTTTAGCTGTAAACTTCAGCTTTCCTTAGCTAATACAAGGTTAATTTTCCCTGATACACGGTAATTACTTTATTTTTAACTGTTGCCATCTCTAAGACGGTTCCCATATCTAGTAATAGTAAACGTTAGTGGTTCCCATATTCCCTATTACATTACACCAAGTTTTCAGGGTGCAAAAGTGACCCTTTGGTTATATTCACTGTTCAATTATGTTTAATTTTCTGTTCTACCTACCATATTGTTTTATATATATATAGCAACAACCAGGGAACTCTTTAATGACAGGATGGAGTTATATATCTTAATGCATGAGAAAAAGATGGTAAAAATGATGTTACACCTCTTTCCAAATAAGATCTGTTTTATCTCCTGGGACTATAAGCGTGCCACTGGTTGGCTACCTGCAACTGTTATACTTTGTGCTGTTATGTATATTATTATTACCCTTTTCAATGAATGTACCACAACAATATTCAATAAAAATGTATAAAAAAATAAATAAAAACATTTAATTCAACCCCCATTGCAAATTAGGTTATTGTCAGGTTTATCCAAAATTTACAGACTTTCAGTTGACTCTTTTTTGTTTACCGAAACTGTTAACCAGAGCTCTGAAGATGCGGCAATCATTCTAATGTAAATCGCCATTGCACTCAGGTGAGCGAGTTTACTTTCAACTTGTAATACAAGCTAAAAATCTGACGTGCGCAAACAGCCATGATGAACCCCTTATTGCTTGCTTGTAACTGTTAACGCGCCACTTGTAATCTAGCCCTAAATGGGCAGTAAAGTCCGTTTTTTTCTATGTGCATCTCAAACTAATCATTGCAGAATACTAAATAAATACACAAACACATTTACAACTTGGTATTAGATGAATTTATAACATTTTGGAGTCAGGAGACACACACCTTTGCTGAGGCAGATTTGGGACCAATATATAAATGATCTCCTGGAGAAATCAAGCAAACATATAGGAATACAGTATAATGGTTCTAAATTGGAATACACTCAAGCCTCTTTGCTTTTGGTAGAAAAACTTAAATTTAAAGGTTTAAATTACAGGAAAAGCAGACGAAATAAATATTGAAAATTGTTTTTAAACTATGCATATTTAAAGGGACATTAAACACTAAGGGCCAGATTATATATGGAGTGCAAAATATCGCTTTCGCTAAAGCAATATTTGTGCTCCACTTTGTAATACCAGCACACGCAAATGTGCATTGGTATTACAGGTGAGCTGCATTCGAATTGCACGGAAGTATTGTATAGAGAAGGGGGTAAGTTGTGCAGCAAATGTAAATATATATGTATATGCTTATACATATATATTTATGTGTTAATATGTGTATATACACTTAAAACATAAATATATACGTATATATAACAATATATATGTATTGGGAACACACAGTTCCCATGGAACGCAATGTAAAGACTCATAATTTAAGAATTTAATTACAGGAAAAGGAGACAAAATAAATAATGAAAATATATTGCAGAGTTTTTAATATATATGATTTATCATTTTATATTACCATCTCCAAGTGTTTAATATCCCTTTAAATGGATATTATTATTATTATTGGTTATTTGAAGAGCGCCAACAGATTCTGCAGCGCTATAAACATAGGCGGAATACAAGGAAACATTTATAGGGATCAGACGGGTAGAGGGCCCTGCCAAGAGTCACATAGGAAATCCAAATTTTTTTCTTTTGTGATTCAGATTTTAAACAAATTTCTAATGTACTTCTATTATCAAATTTTCTTCATTCTCTTGGTATCTTTTGTTGAAAAGCAGGGACGTATGCTTTGGAGTTGGCCCATTTCTGGAGCACTATATGGCAGCAGTTTTGCAAGAATGTTATCCATTTCAAGAGCACTAGAGGGCAGCACTATTTCCTGCCATGTAGTGCTCCAGATGCCTACGTAGCTATCTCATCAACACAGAATATCATGGGAACGAAGCAAATTTGATAATAGTAAAAGTAAATTGGAAACTTTTTTAAAATAGTATGCTCTGTCTGAATCCCTAAAGATAATTTTTGGGTTTCAAATCTCTTTAAATATTTTAAAGGCAGTGACATTTTCAGTTTAGAGGGACAATACAGTCAGAAATAACTTTTGTGAATCAAATAAGGCATACAGTTTTAAACAACTTTCCAATTTACTTCTAGTACCCTTTAAGAGTATACCTAGTTATGCTCAGGAGCATCAGTGCACTACTGGGAGTTAGCTAGTGATTGGTGGCTGCACATATATGCCTCTAGTCATTGGCTTATCAGTCGTGTTCAGCTAGCTCCCAGTAGTGCATTGCTGTTTCGAGCCTAATGTTCAACAAAGGATACCAGAATATCACAGCAAATTTGATAATAGAAGAATTGTATGCGATCATATGATTTTTACACAAACTCTATTTGTCAGGTTATTAAATATATACGTTTTTTTAGACCACACGATATTTCATTCATTATATCCTATAACATACATTATAGACAGTCAGCTCTGATAGGAGCGCTTCTCCACTTTTCTGTATTAAACCCTGTTAACATTTCACATTTTTTAGAGATTTGTGTGAATACTTTGGGAGTTTACCAATTTTAAGTCTGATTGAGAGCTATCACACCACATCTTTCCTTCTACATGCTCTGATCTGAACCATTAAGGTTTACATTTGTTGTTGTTTTAACATCCCTTTAAATTCATAACTACACCTGCCCTTCATACCTCAGGCTAAAATAAAGTATATTCAAAAAGTAGCCAATTCTAAATGTCTCATGTGCAGAAATCAAATTATCTAAAATCTGTAGAATTTAAACATTAAAACTATGATGAGGAGAATTAAAAGTGCCATAAAACATTTTAAGTTATATGCATATTATAAAAGGATCAACTGAGGAAAAACAGTGTGTGGGGGAAAAAAAGGGGAAAAAAAGGGGAAAAAAGCTTCTAAGCATTTTAATAAAATTTCCAAATATCTGCAAAATGACTTACACTTTAGTGTTGCCAAGTGTAACAAATCATGTAACAAGTGTGCACGTGAGGATAATTACTTATGCAAGTAAGAAGGGTTTGAGGAGGGACAGCAGGTCCATATTGCTATTGTTTATTGCCAATAGGCTTGCTTGTTTTCGTGGGGATTATGTCACATGCTTTGTGAAAGCTTCAGCATCATACTGTGCACTGCTTTAATCAGGTGTCATGTGACTGTGCCCCATACCGTGCATGTGCAAGAGTGCATTTTGCTGAAGCTATGGCCTGGATAGCACTTTCCTTATATTGAAATGCCCAGTGGGGAGCTTGCTGCAAACAAAACTATCCCTGAAGTAAAGGGGTTAACGGGGGTTAAAACAGAAACAGTTTTGCAGGTAAGCTTTGGCTGCATTATATATTTAGAAACGTATGCTAGTTCATTACGTTCATTCATACTGTTTTATGTCCCTTTAATTACTTTTGCCCTTTTTTAATATAGTAAAGGCTGTATTAAACTGAAATTACACACCCTGATATTGATGAAAAGAAAGAACAAAATAGATTTCTCTGAACCTGCTGCTCAATCCTATTTTCATTCCAGGCTATGGTATAAAATGGTGAAAAATTGCTTATTTGGCTGAATTATCCATGCAATCTGAAGTCACAGACTCTGCTATTTCCATGATGTTAGACAATATCTCTACTAACAATAAGAACAGTAGAGATGACAAGACATGTGTCCATTATTGTTATTCTAGCATTTACTGCAATTTTCTGCCACCTAACATTTTAACACAGGCAGTTCTCATATCATTTGGTACCTTTCCTCCTAATAGTATGATGCTCTGTGATCACTTACACAAAATGCACTATACTTAGTGAAATAAATGTATTTACTTGCGTCAGCATCAATTTTTTTGGACTCAAATGGAATGTTGGAAAAAATCAATACTAGTTTACTAGTTTTCAGCATCTCATACATTTTTGCTTACAAAGTAATAGCATTTCATGATAGGGACCAATATATATATATACACACACAGTATATATCCAAGAAGATGCTCTTAAAACATGCTACAAACAATGTTTTTGGTATCTTTTATTGAAAAGCAAAACATACCGAGGTAGACTCCAGAGCAGCAATGCATTACTGCAAGCTAGCTGCTGATTGGTGGCAGCACATACATGTATTGCCTGTGATATGCCTCTTGTCTTTGGCACACCCTATGCATTCAGCTAGCTCTGAGTAGTGCATTGCATTACCTTCAACAAAGGATAACAAGAGACTAAACAAATTAATTCATACAAAGTAAATTGGAAAGTTGTTTAAAATGTTATGCTCTATCTACATCATAAAATAAAAAATGTGGGTTTCAAGTCCCTTTAAATAGATATTAAACAGTGATCCGTTGGGAAAAAATGTTAAATCAAAGTAAGCATAAAATGGAACAAATTGTGTTAAAAACAACAACACACACACAAAAAACAGCAAACAACTTACATGATTTCTTTAAAAAAAAACACGTAATTTATGTAAGAACTTACCTGATAAATTAATTTCTTTCATATTGGCAAGAGTCCATGAGCTAGTTATGTATGGGATATATATCCTACCAGGAGGGGCAAAGTTTCCCAAACTTCAAAATGCCTATAAATACACCTCCCACCACACGCACAACTCAGTTTAACAAATAGCCAAGTAGTGGGGTGATAAAATAAGGAGTAAAAAAGGATACAAAAAGAGGAACTGAAAATATAATTGTGCTTTTATACAAAAAAATCATAACCACCATAAAAAGGGTGGGCCTCATGGACTCTTGCCAATATGAAAGAAATTAATTTATCAGGTAAGTTCTTACATAAATTATGTTTTATTTCATGTAATTGGCAAGAGTCCATGAGCTAGTGACGTTTGGGATAAAAATACCCAAGATGTGGAAGTCCACAGAAGAGTCACTAGAGAGGGAGGGATAAAATAAAAACAGCTATTTCTGCTGAGAAAACTAAATCCAAACAAAAAAATAAGTCTTCCTTAAATGGTAAAATTTAGTAAATGTATGCAAAGAAGACCAAGTTGCTGCTTTTCAAATCTGATCAACTGAAGCTTCATTCTTAAAAGCCCAAGAAGTGGCAACTGATCTAGTAGAATGAGCTGTAATTCTCTGAGGCGGAGACTATCCCGCCTCCAAATAAGCCTTGTGAATCAAAAGCTTTAACCAAGATGCCAAAGAAATGGCAGAGGCTTTCTGACCTTTCCTGGTACCAGAAAAAAACAACAAATAGACTAGAAGTCTTTCTGAAATCCTTAGTAGCTTCGATATAGTATTTCAAAGCTCTTACAACATCTAAAGAATGTAAAGATCTTTCAAGAGCATTCTTAGGATTAGGACACAAAGAAGGAACAACAATTTCCCTACTAATGTTGTTAGAATTCACAACCTTAGGAAGATATTTAAACGAAGTCCGCAAAACAGCTTTATCCTGATTGAAAATCAGAAAAGGAGACTCGCAAGAGAGAGCAGACAATTCAGAAACTCTTCTAGCAGAAGAGATAGCCGAAAGGAACAACACTTTCCAACTTTTTTTATTTTATTAAAACTGTTATCATTATTTTTATTTAGCATACAGTAATATCAAATAGGAAGGCTCCAAGCTCAATAGGAATGGGTGAATGTTTCACAACATTCGAAAAATAAAACAAATTTTAACACATTCGTTCGTTTCGTATTTTGAATGTTTGCACAACATTCTAACATTCGTTTGATGTAATAGTATTTTTTATTTTTTTTTTATTTTTCAAAATATCAGTCAACACAGTATCACTGGCAAAATGTTAAAACATGTCTTCTTGTAAGGAAGGAAGTATCACAGCAAAAGTAACAGTACAGTTCAAATTTAAACATAAAATAAGGGTAAAGGGGGGTTAGGGAGAGAAGAGAGGGGGGAGAGGAAGGGAGGAGGGGGGTGGCAGGCTCTAGGCGCTAGTTCTAGAGTAATAAAAAAGATGGGGTACCGGTCATGTTACATGGAGATAGAGGGTTGCCAGCTGGGCTGGAATAAAGACACCTAATCCTCCCAAATAAGTTTGTGTAAATCAAACCATGAAAGTAATTTAATATCCAAAGAATGAATAGGCTCAAAAGGAGGAGCCTGCAAAGCCTTCAAATCCAAATTAAGACTCCAAGGAGGAGAGATTGATTTAATAACAGGCTTGATATGAACCAAAGCCTGAACAAAACAGTGAATATCAGGAAGTTTAGCAATATTTCTATGAAACAAAACAGAAAGAGCAGAGATTTGCTGCTTCAAAGTACTTGCAGACAAACCATTATCCAAACCATCCTGAAAAAACTGTTAAATTGTAGGAATTCTAAAAAAATGCCAAGAGAATTTATGAGAAAAACACCATGAAATATAGGCTTTCCAAACCCGATAATAAATCTTCCTTGAAACAGACTTACTAGCCTGTAGCATAGTATTAATTACTAATTCAGAGAAACCTCTATGACTAAGCACTAAGCATTCAATTTCCATACCTTCAAATTTAGCGATTTGAGATCCTGATGGAAAAACGGCTCTTGAGACAGAAGGTCTGTCCTTAAAGGAAGTGGCCAAGGTTGGCAACTGGACATCCGGCAAGATCTGCATGCCAAAACCTGTGAGGCCATGCTGGTGCTATCAGAAACACATGCAATTGTTCCATTATGATCTTGGAGATCACCCTTGGAAGAAGAACTAGAGGCGGAAAAAGGTAAGAAGGTTGGTAAAACCAAGGAACTGCTAACGCATCCACCATCTCTGCCTGAGGATCCCTGGACCTGGAAAGGTACCTGGGAAGCTTCTTGTTTAGATGAGAAGCTATCAGATCTATTTCGGGAAGACCCCACATCTGTACAATCTGACAAAATACAACTGGATGGAGAGACCACTCCCCTGGATATAAAGACTAGCGACTGAGATAATTCGCTTCCCAATTGTTTACACCTGGGATATGTATCGAAGAAATTAGACAGGAGTTAGATTCCACCCAAGAAAGTATCTGAGATACTTCTTTCATCGCTAAAGGACTGCGAGTCCCATCCTGGTGATTGACATATGCCACAGTTGTGATATTGTCTCTCTGAAAACAAATTAATGATTCTCTCTTTAATAGATGCCAAGCCTGAAGAGCCCTGAAAATTGCACGGAGTTCTAAAATATTGATTGGTAACCTTGCCTCTTGAGGATTCCAAACTCCTTGTGCACCCCAACCTGTGAGACTTGTATCTGTTGAAATCACAGTCCAGGAAGGACGAACAAAAGAGGCCCCTTGAATAATCCGATGATGGTCTAACCACCAAGTCAGAGAGAGTTGAGTGTTGGGATTTAAGAATATCAATTGTGATATTCGAGTATAATCACTGCATTATTGATTCAGCATGCAAAGATGCAGAGGTCTCATATGAAAATGAGCAAAGTGGATCATGTCCAATGCTGCAGTCATGAGACCTAAAACTTCCATGCACATAGCCACTGAAGGGAATGATCGAGACTGAAGGTTTAAACAGGTTGAAACCAACTTCAAACATCTCTTGTCTGTTAAAGACAGAGTCATGGACACTGAATCTATCTGGAAACCTAAAAAGGTGACCCTTGCCTGAGGAATCAAGAAACTCTTTGGTAAATTGATCCTCCAACCATGTCTTTGAAGAAACAATATATGTTGATTCGTGTGAGATTCTGCTAAATGAAAAGATTGAGCCAGTACCAAGAAATTGTCCAAATAAGGAAATACCCTGCTCTCTGATTACAGATTGAAGGGCACCGAGAAATTTCGAAAAGATTCTTGGAGCTGTCGCTAGGCCAAATGGAAGAGCAACAAATTGGTAATGCTTGTCTAGAAAAGAGAATCTCAGAAACCAATTGTGGTCTGGATGAATCGGAATGTGAAGATATGCATTCTGTAAGTCTATTGAGAACATTGCTGCACAAAAGGCTAGTCGATACCCCTGAAAGACAATATTCTGAATCCAATGAACGGAATCTGCCCAAAAATCTTGAAATAATTTTAATCTGCCCCTACCAGTAGAACTGGATTGAGGGCCACACCTTCATGCACTCTTGGGGGCTGGCTTTGGTTTCTTATAAGGCTTGAATTTATTCCAACTCGAAGATGGCTTCCAATTGGAGCCAGAGTCCTTAGGGGAAGAGTGGTTTTCTGTTCTCTATTCTGACGAAAGGAACGAAACAGATTAGAATCTTTAGATTTACTCTTAGACTTTTTATCTTGGGGCAAAAAAACTCCCTTCCCCCCAGTAATAGTGGAAATAATAGAATCCAACTGGGAACCAAATAAATGTTTACCCTGGAATGATAGAGATAGAAACTTAGATTTATATACCATGTCAGCATTCCATGATTTGAGCCATAAAGCTCTTCTAGCTAAAATAGCCAAAGACATAGATTTAACATCAATCGTGATAATATCAAAAATAAAATGAAAAATCATTACAGATAAAATGATTAACATGTTGAAGCAAATGAACAATGCTATGCAAATCAGAATCTTTTTCCTGTTGTGCTAAGCTATCTAACCAATAAGTTGATGCAGCCTCAACATCAGCCATAGAAATGGCAGGTCAGAGAATATAGCCAGAATGTAAATACGCTTTCCTTAGATAAGATTCATTTTTCCTATCTAAAGGATCTTTAAAAGAAGTACTATCTTCCATAGGAATAGTAGTACGTTTAGCAAGAGTAGAAATAGCCCCATCAACCTTAGGGACTTTTTCCCAAAACTCTAATTTAGCCATTGGCAAAGGATACAACTTTTTAAACCTTGAAGAAGGAACAAAAGAAGTACCAAGCTTAGAACATTCCTTAGTAATCACATCAGAAATAGAATCAGAAACGGGAAAAACCTCAAGAGTAGTCACAGGAGGTTTATAGACAGAATTTAAACGTTTACTGGATTTATTATCTAGAGGACCAGACTCCTCAATATCCAAAGTTATCGACACTTCTTTTAACAAGAAACAAATATACTCAATCTTAAAAAGATAAGATGATTTATCAGTGTCAATGTCTGAAGTAGGATCTTCTGAATCAAAGAGATCCTCATCAGAGGTGGATATATCAGTATGTTGTCGGTCATTACAAATTTCATCAGTAGTGTGAGAAGTTTTAAAAGACCTTTTACGTTTATTTGAAGGCAGAATAGCAGCCATAGCCTTCTGTATCGCATCAGCAATATAATTTTTCATATTAACAGGGATATCATGTACTTTAGATGTTGAGGGAACAACAGGTACTATACTAGAACTAATTGAAACCTTTTCTGCATGTAAAAGCTTATCATGACAACTGTTACATACTACAGCTGGAGATATAATCTCCACTTAGCTTTGGTAGAACTGTGTTCAGGCAGCATGTTTCCTACAGCAGCTTCTGAGACAGGATCAGATTGAGACATCTTGTAAAATATAAAAACAAAAATATCTTATTTCAACATATAGCAGTTTCAGGAATGGGAAAAAATGCAAAAGCTAAAATTGGCAAAAAAGCAAATAGCATAGCCCTCTGAGCATAAAGAAGGAAAGGAGCATATAGGAAGTGAGGTAAAATAAAAGTACATTTTTTGGCGCCAAGTATGACGCGCGACGCAAAAACAGAATTTATGCTTACCTGATAAATTACTTTCTCCAACGGTGTGTCCGGTCCACGGCGTCATCCTTACTTGTGGGATATTCTCTTCCCCAACAGGAAATGGCAAAAAGCCCAGCAAAGCTGGTCATATGATCCCTCCTAGGCTCCGCCTACCCCAGTCATTCGACCGACGTACAGGAGGAAATATGCATAGGAGAAATCACATGATACCGTGGTGACTGTAGTTAGAGAAAATAATTCATCAGACCTGATTAAAAAAAAACCAGGGCGGGCCGTGGACCGGACACACCGTTGGAGAAAGTAATTTATCATGTAAGCATAAATTCTGTTTTCTCCAACATAGGTGTGTCCGGTCCACGGCGTCATCCTTACTTGTGGGAACCAATACCAAAGCTTTAGGACACGGATGAAGGGAGGGAGCAAATCAGGTCACCTAAATGGAAGGCACCACGGCTTGCAAAACCTTTCTCCCAAAAATAGCCTCTGAAGAAGCAAAAGTATCAAATTTGTAAAATTTGGCAAAAGTGTGCAGTGAAGACCAAGTCGCTGCCTTACATATCTGGTCAACAGAAGCCTCGTTCTTGAAGGCCCATGTGGAAGCCACAGCCCTAGTGGAGTGAGCTGTGATTCTTTCAGGAGGCTGCCGTCCGGCAGTCTCATATGCCAAACGGATAATGCTTTTAAGCCAAAAAGAAAGAGAGGTAGAAGTTGCTTTTTGACCTCTCCTTTTACCAGAATAAACAACAAAGAAGTTTGTCTGAAATCTTTAGTGGCCTCTAAATAGAATTTTAGAGCACGGACTACGTCCAAATTGTGTAACAAACGTTCCTTCTTTGAAACTGGATTCGGACACAAAGAAGGTACAACTATCTCCTGGTTAATATTTTTGTTGGAAACAACTTTCGGAAGAAAACCAGGCTTAGTACGCAAAACCACCTTATCTGCATGGAACACCAGATAGGGCGGAGAACACTGCAGAGCAGATAACTCAGAAACTCTTCTAGCAGAAGAAATTGCAACCAAAAACAGAACTTTCCAAGATAATAACTTAATATCTACGGAATGTAAGGGTTCAAACGGAACCCCTTGAAGAACTGAAAGAACCAGATTAAGACTCCAGGGAGGAGTCAAAGGTCTGTAAACAGGCTTGATTCTAACCAGAGCCTGAACAAACGCTTGAACATCTGGCACAGCTGCCAGCCTTTTGTGAAGTAAAACAGATAACGCAGAAATCTGTCCCTTCAGAGAACTTGCAGATAATCCCTTCTCCAAACCCTCTTGTAGAAAGGATAAAATCCTAGGAATTTTAATCTTGTTCCATGGGAATCCTTTAGATTCACACCAATAGATATATTTTTTCCATATCTTATGGTAAATTTTTCTAGTTACAGGCTTTCTAGCCTGAATCAGAGTATCTATTACAGAATCTGAAAACCCACGCTTTGATAAAATCAAGCGTTCAATCTCCAAGCAGTCAGTTGGAGAGAGACCAGATTCGGATGCACGAATGGACCTTGAACAAGAAGGTCCTGTCTCAAAGGTAGCTTCCATGGTGGAGCCGATGACATATTCACCAGGTCTGCATACCAAGTCCTGCGTGGCCACGCAGGAGCTATCAAGATTACCGAAGCCCTCTCCTGGTTGATCCTGGCTACCAGCCTGGGAATGAGAGGAAACGGTGGGAAAACATAAGCTAGGTTGAAGGTCCAAGGTGCTACTAGTGCATCTACTAGAGTCGCCTTGGGATCCCTGGATCTGGACCCGTAACAAGGAACCTTGAAGTTCTGACGAGACGCCATCAGATCCATGTCTGGAATGCCCCATAATTGAGTTATTTGGGCAAAGATTTCCGGGTGGAGTTCCCACTCCCCCGGATGGAATGTCTGACGACTCAGAAAATCCGCTTCCCAATTTTCCACCCATGGGATGTGGATTGCAGACAAGTGGCAGGAGTGATCCTCCGCCCATTGAATTATCTTGGTCACTTCCTCCATCGCCAGGGAACTTCTTGTTCCCCCCTGATGGTTGATATATGCAACTGTCGTCATGTTGTCTGATTGAAACCTTATGAATTTGGCCTTTGCTAGATGAGGCCAAGCTTTGAGAGCATTGAATATCGCTCTTAGTTCCAGAATGTTTATCGGGAGAAGAGATTCTTCCCGAGACCATAGACCCTGAGCCTTCAGGGGTTCCCAGACCGCGCCCCAGCCCACCAGACTGGCGTCGGTCGTGACAATGACCCACTCTGGTCTGCGGAAGCTCATTCCCTGTGACAGATTGTCCGGGTTCAGCCACCAACGGAGTGAATCTCTGGTCCTTTGATCTACTTGAATCGTCGGAGACAAGTCTGTATAATCCCCATTCCACTGTTTGAGCATGCACAGTTGTAATGGTCTTAGATGAATTCGTGCAAAAGGAACTATGTCCATTGCTGCAACCATCAATCCTATTACTTCCATGCACTGCGCTATGGAAGGACGAAGAACAGAATGAAGAACCTGACAAGAGCTTAGAAGTTTTGATTTTCTGACCTCTGTCAGGAAAATTCTCATTTCTAAGGAGTCTATTATTGTTCCCAAGAAGGGAACTCTTGTCGACGGGGAAAGAGAGCTCTTTTCTATGTTTACTTTCCATCCGTGAGATCTGAGAAAGGCTAGGACTATGTCCGTATGAGCCTTTGCTTTTGACAGAGACGACGCTTGAATCAGGATGTCGTCCAAGTACGGTACTACTGCAATGCCCCTCGGTCTTAGAACCGCTAGAAGGGACCCTAGTACCTTTGTGAAAATTCTCGGAGCAGTGGCTAATCCGAAAGGAAGTGCCACAAACTGGTAATGCTTTTCCAGAAAAGCGAATCTTAGGAACTGATGATGTTCCTTGTGGATAGGAATATGGAGGTACGCATCCTTTAAATCCACCGTGGTCATAAATTGACCTTCCTGGATGGTAGGAAGGATCGTTCGAATGGTTTCCATTTTGAATGATGGAACCCTGAGAAATTTGTTTAGGATCTTGAGATCTAGAATTGGTCTGAACGTTCCCTCTTTTTTGGGAACTATGAACAGGTTGGAGTAAAATCCCATCCCTTGTTCTCTTATTGGAACTGGATGAATTACTCCCATCCTTAACAGGTCTTCTACACAATGTAAGAATGCCTGTCTTTTTATTTGGTTTGAAGATAATTGAGACCTGTGGAACCTTCCCCTTGGGGGTAGTTCCTTGAATTCCAGGAGATAACCTTGAGAAACTATTTCTAGTGCCCAAGGATCCTGAACATCTCTTGCCCAGGCCTGAGCAAAGAGAGAAAGTCTGCCCCCCACCAGATCCGGTCCCAGATCGGGGGCCATCCCTTCATGCTGTTTTGGTAGCAGTGGCGGGCTTCTTGGCCTGCTTACCCTTGTTCCAGCCTTGCATCGGTCTCCAGGCTGGTTTGGGTTGAGAAGAATTACCCTCTTGCTTAGAGGATGTAGAAGCAGAGGCTGGTCCGTTTCTGCGAAAGGGACCAAAATTAGGCTTATTTCAAGCCTTAAAAGACCTATCCTGAGGAAGGGCGTGGCCCTTTCCTCCGGTGATGTCTGAAATAATCTCTTTCAAATCAGGACCAAACAGTGTTTTGCCCTTGAAAGGGATGTTAAGTAATTTTGTCTTGGAAGACACATCCGCTGACCAAGACTTTAGCCAGAGCGCTCTGCGCGCCACGATAGCAAACCCTGAATTTTTCGCCGCTAATCTCGCTAATTGCAAAGCGGCATCTAGAATAAAAGAGTTAGCCAATTTGAGTGCATGAACTCTGTCCATAATCTCCTCATACGAAGATTCCTTATCGAGCGACTTTTCTAGTTCTTCGAACCAGAAACATGCTGCCGTAGTGACAGGAACAATGCATGAAATTGGTTGAAGAAGGTAACCTTGCTGAACAAACATTCTTTTAAGCAAACCCTCTAATTTCTTATCCATAGGATCTTTAAAAGCACAACTATCTTCTATGGGAATAGTAGTGCGTTTGTTTAGAGTAGAGACCGCCCCCTCGACCTTAGGGACTGTCTGCCATAAGTCCTTTCTGGGGTCGACTATAGGAAATAATTTCTTAAATATAGGGGGAGGCACAAAAGGTATGCCGGGCCTTTCCCATTCCTTGTTTACTACCATCTTACATAATTTCTCTGGAATGACCAAATTGTCACAATCATCCAGAGTAGATAATACCTCCTTAAGCAGTGCGCGGAGATGTCCTAATTTAATTTTAAATGTTACAACATCAGGTTCAGCTTGTTGAGAAATTTTCCCTGAATCTGAAATTTCTCCCTCAGACAAAACCTCCCTCCTGGCCCCTTCAGATTGGTGTGAGGGTATGTCAGAAGCGTTATCATCAGCGTCCTCTTGCTCTTCAGTGTTTAAAACAGAGCAATCGCGCTTTCTTTGATAAGTAGGCATTTTAGATAAAATATTTTTAATAGAATTATCCATAACAGCCGTTAATTGTTGCATAGTAATAAGTATTGGCGCACTAGATGTACTAGGGGCCTATTGTGTGGGCAAAACTGGTGTAGACACAGAAGGGGGTGATGCAGTACCATGCTTACTCCCCTCATCTGAAGACTCATCTTGGGCACTATTATTATCTGTGGCATCATTGTCCCTACTTTGTTTGGACACCATGTCACAATTATCACATATATTTAAATGGGGAGACACATTGGCATTCATACATATAGAACATCGTTTATCTGATGGTTCAGACATGTTAAACAGGCTTAAACTTGTCAACAAAGCACAAAAAACGTTTTAAAATGAAACCGTTACTGTCACTTTAAATTTTAAACAGAACACACTTTATTACTGAAAATGCGAAAAAGTATGAAGCAATTGTTCAAAATTCACCAAAATTTCACCACAGTGTCTTAAAGCCTTAAAAGTATTGCACACCAAATTTGGAAGCTTTAACCCTTAAAATAACGGAACCGGAGCCGTTTTTACATTTTAACCCCTATACAGTCCCAGGAATCTGCTTTGCTGAGACCCAACCAAGCCCAGAGGGGAATACGATACCAAATGACGCCTTCTATAAGCTTTTTCAGTGGATCCTAGCTCCTCACACATGCATCTGCATGCCTTGCCTTCCAAAAACAACTGCGCATTAGTGGCGCGAAAATGAGGCTCTGCCTATGACTAGAGAAGGCCCCCATCTGAAAAAGGTGTCCATACAGTGCCTGCCGTTTTTTAACAACAATCCCCAAGATTATAATAACTATAAAGCGCTATAATCTGTCAAATATGCTTAGTAATCGTTTTAGCCCAGAAAAATGTCTACCAGTTTTTTAAGCCCTTATAAAGCCTTTATTCTTTTACTTAATCTAAGAAAATGGCTTACCGGTCCCCATAGGGAAAATGACAGCCTTCCAGCATTACCAAGTTGTGTTAGAAATGTGGCCATCATACCTCAGGCAGAAAAGTCTGCCAACTGCTTCCCCCCAACTGAAGTTACTTCATCTCAACAGTCCTGTGTGGAAACAGCAATCGATTTTAGTAACGTCTGCTAAAATCATCTTCCTCTCACAAACAGAAATCTTCTTCTCTTTTCTGTTTCAGAGTAAATAGTACATACCAGCACTATTTTAAAATAACAAACACTTGATTGAAGAATAAAACTACATTTAAACACCAAAAAACTCTTAGCCATCTCCGTGGAGATGTTGCCTGTGCAACGGCAAAGAGAATGACTGGGGTAGGGGAGCCTAGGAGGGATCATATGACCAGCTTTGCTGGGCTCTTTGCCATTTCCTGTTGGGGAAGAGAATATCCCACAAGTAAGGATGACGCCGTGGACCGGACACACCTATGTTGGAGAAAGGAAGTTGATAAAAAATTTTGGCGCCAACAAACATCCGGAAATGACACAACTCGCGTCATAACAAACACAATTTCATGCCAAACAACCTGGCGTCAACTTAGACGCAGGAAATTACCACCTTGCATCATTATAGACGCACATTCGCGGCAAAAAATTCTCGTGCTAAGAATGATGCAATAAATAACAGCATTTTGCGCCCTCGCAAGCCTAATTTGCCTACAAGTTTAAAAGAAAAAACAAGTCAAATTGGAAAAAAAGACTATACCCCAGGTAAGACAAACGTCCTAAAACATGATTCCCATAATGAAACTGCCAGACTGCAAAGGGAAATACACATAGACCTGACTCATGGCAAATTTAAGTAAATACACATATTTAAAACTTTATATAAATACATAAAGCCCCAACCATAGCTGAGAGTGTATTAAATAATGATACATACTTACCCAAAGACACCCATCCACATATAGCAGATAGCCAAACCAGTACTGAAAACTATCAGCAGAGGTAATGGTATAAGAATATATCGTCAATCTGAAAAGGGAGGTAGGAGATTAATCCCTACGACCGATAACAGAGAACCCTTGAACAGATTTTCCATGAGAAAAACCATAAAAAACCAAAAGGAGATACTCTCTTCACATCCCTCTGACAAACACTGTACTCTGAGAGGAATTGGACTTCAGAATGCTTAGAAGCGTTTATCATAGAAGAAATCATAGAAATCAAGCACAAACTTACTTCACCACCTCCATAGGAGGCAAAGTTTGTAAAACTGAATTGTGGGTGTGGTGAGGGGTGTATTTATAGGCATTTTGAGGTTTGGGAAACTTTGTCCCTCCTGGTAGGATTGTATATCCCATACGTCACTAGCTCATGAACTCTTGCCAATTACATGAAAGACATTAGCACTTAGAAACCCTCAGTGTAGCCTTGCCCCCAGTATGATAAGAGTGGAAAATTCTGAAAACCTAAGTTTTTACTCTGTCAGTTCTGTTCTGGACATGAGCAAACCTGACTCCCTGTTATCTAGTCTATTCACAAGCCTTTACATTTTATGACGTCAGGCTAAGATAAACCTTCCTGCAATGGCCTCCTCCTCCTATTAGAGCTTTGACAGGAAGTAAAAGACCCTGCATAAATGTAGTGTAAAATATAATCAATTTAAATAGATGAATAATACCTATTGCAATGCTTTCAATTAAAAACGCAACAGGTTAGTGCTTTTTTTTAATTCAACAATGAAACTGACTGTTTAACATCCCTATAAGCTTCCAACAAAAGTGCAAGGAGCAAAAATAGTAAAGGACTTTGAACACTGGTGTCTATAGACACAATCCAATATCTTGTAGTTAGAGGGACAGTTTACATCAATTGTCATATAACTGCATGTAATAGGCACTACTATAATGAAGAATATGCACAGATACCGATATAAAATTCAGTATTAAATCTTTCAAAAATCTGTCTTTCCCCCTTCCCTGCATTTGAAAAGACAGATAAACAGAAGCAGCAGGAGTCTGTGAACATGGGTCTACATCTGACACTCTGGGGCTTGGTTAGGAGTCGGAAAAGCAGCACAATGTTAATAAAAAAAAAATAAGCAAAATTAAAAAAAAAAAAAAAACCACTCCCAGATGGGCTATATAAATGTATACACAAAACTATTATGCAAAGAAAAATCTAGTGTACAACGTCCCTTTAACAAAATGCCTTATCTACCTGTTTTTTTCAAACCCCCAAAATGAATACGTTTTCCCATGTTAAAACGATAATATCTCAAGAACAGTTTAAACAGCATATTGTGTTTTATAAAAGATTGAAAGGACAATAGATTTGCATAACCATCAAATACCTGATAAAAAGACAATGCAGTAGCACTTAGTCGGAACTTAAAGGGACATGAAACCCAAATTGTTTCTTTCATGATTTAGAAAGAGCAAGCAATTTTAAACAACTTTCTAATTTACTTCTATTATCTATTTTGCTGCATTTTCTTGATATCCTTTGCTGAAAAGCATATTTAGATAGGCTTAGTAGTTGCTGATTGGTGGCTGCACATAGAGGCCTCATGTGATTGGTTCACCCATGTGCATTGATATTTCTTCAGCAAAGGATATATAAAGAATGAAGCAAATTAGATAGTAGAAGTAAATTTGAATGTTGTTTAAAATTGTATTCTCTACCTGAATCATGAAAGAAAATGTTTGTGTTTAGTGTCCCTTTAAGCTGAGTAGTAGATTTTCTTTCTGACAAATTTGAAAGTTATGTTTATTTCCACTCCTACTGCATCATGTGACAGCCATCAGCCAATCACAAATGCATACGTATATGTATATTCTGTGAATTCTTGCACATGCTCACATGCTTAAATAAAAAAAGACGGTGTACATTTGTTAATGGAAGTACATTGTAGTAAGAAGTGAATACAGCGCCAACAAGAGGCCAAGGGATAAATATACTCACAGAGAGATAAAAGAAGATTATTTAATGAACCATGTTAAAAAGCATCAGTAATAAAAGACTATATATAAAAAATGTAAAAAGCACATATAAATAAAATTACAAATACAGGAATATCTTACAGAAGAGTCTTGAGAAAGGCCCTTTTTTGAGGGCAGAAACGCGTTGACATATTGGTAAGCATTACTTTAATCTTTACTTCATTCTCATATTGGATACACTATGTTGTGAATTTCTTTTTTTACAGGGACATTTTTTAGGATACCATAGGAGCAGCTGACAAGTGCTAGGATCCAATCAGCTACTTCAGCTACCACACTCAGGAATTTGGATCTGTTAAAGTAACTAACATTGGAAGGAATCAATTTCCTCACTTTCACCTTGCTTTTCATCACCCATTTTTTCCACTTTTTAGTTTTGACTGACTTATTTTTGTTCTTCACTAACATTTGTTGATCAACTTTTTGAACACTTTTTTGGATTATATTTTATTTTTTATGTTATTGCATATTGTGTATTTTATTATTTATGTTATTGCATATTGTGTATTTTATTTAATTATATCTTAACCTCACTGGATTAAGTAGCTAGCATTTTTATATCCATTTGCACTCACTCACTATTTGATCGTATCTATACAATTATTTTGCTACCCCCCTTTTTTTTGCACTGCAGTGCATTTTTCTATTTTTTGGAACACTATTTTTGAAACACTTTTTTTGAACACTATTGTTTGTACTATTGTTTATTAGTTTTTTGCTTGATGCACTTGTTATAGTTGTACTTAGGCTAATTCTGTTTTATTAGTATATACTCTTATTCTGGTGTACCACTCACACTGATAACCTGTTATTACCTCTGTTTTTATTGTAATTATCAGCTTTGGCCCTTTGAGCCGCTTCTGTAAGATATTCCTGTATTTGTAATTTTATTTATATGTGCTTTTTACATTTTTTATATATAGTCTTTTATTACTGATGCTTTTTAACATGGTTCATTAAATAATCTTCTTTTATCTCTCTGTGAGTATATTTATCCCTTGGCCTCTTGTTGGCGCTGTATTCACTTCTTACTACTTGTGCATATTTTTTGGAGGTTGGTTAGGATCTCTGTTTGGATACAGCTTGGGGATTACCTTAGCGCTTGTACACTACCCCTTTTTCACTCTGTCTGAGTCATGAAAGTTTAATTTTGACTTGAGTGTCCCTTTAATAACAAATAAAATCAAATACAAAATCATAAACAAATATATATATATACACACACACACACACACAGTTTTCAGATGTGAGATTGGGTGAAAAAGAGGGTAAATGTAACCAGGAGTCCACTACAGAATTTGTAAAGAAGAATTATTTTTAGTGATGTAACGAATAGTTCGCTGGCGAACATAGCATGTTCACGTTCGCCGCCCCCTATTTCTCACCATTGAGTACTTTGACCCTGTACCTCACAGTCAGAAGACACATTCCAGCCAATCAGCAGCAGACACTCCCTCCCAGACCCTCCCACCTCCTGGACAGCATCCATTTTAGATTCATTCGGAAGCTGCATTCTTAGTGAGAGGAGGGACAGTGTAGCTGCTGCTGATTTAATAGGGAAATCGATAGCTAGGCTAGTGTATTCAGTGTCCACTACAGTCCTGAAGGACTCATCTGATCTCTGCTGTAAGGACAGCACCCCAAAAAGCTCTTTTTAGGGCTAGAACATCAGTCTGCTTTTTTTTTTTTTTTTCCCCTGTGTAATCTAATTGCAGTTGCCTGCCTGCCAGCGTGTGTGTCAGGCTTACAGCGTATACTGTGCCCACTTGCCCAGTGCCACCACTCATATCTGGTGTAACAGTAGTGTACATTTTAAAAAAAAAACACTTTTTTGACTGTGAAATAATAGCAGACAGCTGCCAGTACCCAAGATGGCCGCCAATAAGGCAGATGGGGAGGGTTAGAGAGCTGTTTTGGGGGGGATCAGGGAGGTTGGGGGCTAAGGGGGGATGCTACACCACAGCATATGTAAATATGCTAAAAACATTTTTTTTAAAACCTTTTATTTTAGTACTGGCAGACTTTCTGCCAGTACTTAAGATGGCGGGGACAATTGTGGGGTGGGGGAGGGAAGGGAGCTGTTTGGGAGGGATCAGGGGGTCTGATGTGTCAGGTGGGAGGCTGATCTCTACACTAAAGCTAAAATTAACCCTGCAAGCTCCCTACAAACTACCTAATTAACCACTTCACTGCTAGCCATAATACACGTGTGATGCGCAGCAGCATTTAGCAGCCTTCTAATTACCAGAAAGCAACGCCAAAGTCATATATGTCTGCTATTTCTGAACAAAGGGGATCCCAGAGAAGCATTTACAACCATTTGTGCCATAATTGCACAAGCTGTTTGTAAATAATTTCAGTGAGAAACCTAAAATTGCGAAAAAATTTAAGTTTTTTTAAAATTTGATTGCATTTGGCGGTGAAATGGTGGCATGAAATATACCAAAATGGGCCTAGATCAAGACTTTGGGTTGTCTACTACACTACACTTAAGCTAAAATTAACTCTACAAGCTCCCTACATGCTCCCTAATTAACCCCTTCACTGCTGGGCATAAAACACGTGTGGTGCGCAGTGGCATTTAGCAGCCTTCTAATTACCAAAAAGCAACGCCAAAGCCATATAAGTCTGCTATTTCTGAACAAAGGGGATCCCAGAGAAGCATTTACAACCATTTATGCCATAATTGCATAAGTTGTTTGTAAATAATTTCTGTGAGAAACCTAAAGTTTGTGAAAAAGTGAACAATTTTTTTTTATTTGATTGCATTTGGCGGTGAAATGGTGGCATTAAATATACCAAAATGGGCCTAGATCAATACTTTAGGTTGTCTACTACACTACACTTAAGCTAAAATTAACTCTACAAGCTGCCTACATGCTCCCTAATTAACCCCTTCACTGCTGGGCATAAAACACGTGTGGTGTGTAGTGGCATTTAGCAGCCTTCTAATTACCAAAAAGCAACGCCAAAGCCATATAAGTCTGCTATTTCTGAACAAAGGGGATCCCAGAGAAGCATTTACAACCATTTGTGCCATAATTGCACAAGCTGTTTGTAAATAATTTCAGTGAGAAACCTAAAATTGCGAAAAAATTTAAGTTTTTTTAAAATTTGATTGCATTTGGCGGTGAAATGGTAGCATGAAATATACCAAAATGGGCCTAGATCAAGACTTTGGGTTGTCTACTACACTACACTTAAGCTAAAATTAACTCTACAAGCTCCCTACATGCTCCCTAATTAACCCCTTCACTGCTGGGCATAAAACACGTGTGGTGCGCAGTGGCATTTAGCAGCCTTCTAATTACCAAAAAGCAACGCCAAAGCCATATAAGTCTGCTATTTCTGAACAAAGGGGATCCCAGAGAAGCATTTACAACCATTTATGCCATAATTGCATAAGTTGTTTGTAAATAATTTCTGTGAGAAACCTAAAGTTTGTGAAAAAGTGAACAATTTTTTTTTTATTTGATTGCATTTGGCGGTGAAATGGTGGCATTAAATATACCAAAATGGGCCTAGATCAATACTTTAGGTTGTCTACTACACTACACTTAAGCTAAAATTAACTCTACAAGCTGCCTACATGCTCCCTAATTAACCCCTTCACTGCTGGGCATAAAACAAGTGTGGTGCGCAGTGGCATTTAGCAGCCTTCTAATTACCAAAAAGCAACGCCAAAGCCATATAAGTCTGCTATTTCTGAACAAAGGGGATCCCAGAGAAGCATTTACAACCATTTATGCCATAATTGCATAAGTTGTTTGTAAATAATTTATGTGAGAAACCATTTAGCAGCATTCTAATTACCAAAAAGCAATGCCAAAGCCATATAAGTCTGCTATAATGGCATGTCTGGCACACAGTGTTGGGGCAGGGGTCCATCTGACCACTGATAGCTGGTCTGCAAAGCATGGTCAGGGCAGGTATATCACCTACACTGCGCACTGTGAAGCGGGTGTAACCCTTACACTACCTGATCAATACAACATCATACCTGATGTTTTAAAGCACGTTATTCCAAACAATTTAGGAATGTTAGGTGATTTATGCCCTTTATGGATTAAAACCAGACTCTGCATCAACTATGAAATTTTCCATGGGAGTTTTGCCATGGATCCCCCTCCGGCATGCCACAGTCCAGGTGTTAGTCCCCTTGAAACAACTTTTCCATCACTATTGTGGCCAGAAAGAGTCCCTGTGGGTTTTAAAATTTGCCTGCCTATTGAAGTCTATGGTGGTTCGCCCAGTTCGCGAACATTTGCGGAAGTTCGCGAACCCAAATTTTTAGGTTCGCAACATCACTAATTATTTTCTCTCTTTGTATCCTTATAAAACCTTGTGTGTTTTCCTTGAATGAATCTGTGTGTATTAATTAGCTACCACTTTAATATGGCTGCTGAACCAGGAGGAGGTGCAGGAAGCTGGGAAGGTGAAGCAAAGAAAGACTGTGGTTTCAGTTTGGCCTCTGAAGAAAAGGTAAAGATTTAGAAGGTCCCAGATTAGCACTGTTGATGTGGTTAGTTAGGAAAGCAGTCTGGAGCACTTACAACTACAGCATGGGTTGGCATAGAGAGGCAGGGGATAATGTGTTTGTGGCTGGAGCACTTACAGCTTCAGCATAGGCTGACATACAGAAGCAGCTGAATATATGTGATAGGGGCAGGAGTACTTATTGCTACAGCATGGGTTGGCATAAAGAAGCAGGGGATAATGTGCCAGGGACTGGAGCACTTTACTGCTACAGCATGGGCTGACATACAGAGACAGGTGATATGTGTTAGGGACTGGAGCACTTACTGCTACAGCATGGGCTGACATACAGAGGCAGGTGATATGTGTTAGGGACTGGAGCACTTACTGCTACAGCATGGGCTGACATACAGAGGCCGGTGATATGTGCTTGGGGCTGGAACACTTATAGCTACAGCATGGACTGACATACAGAGGCAGGTGATATGTGTTAGGGACTGGAGCACTTACTGCTACAGCATGGGCTGACATACAGAGGCAGGTGATATGTGCTTGGGGCTGGAACACTTATAGCTACAGCATGGGCTGACATACAGAGGCAGGTGATATGTGTTAGGGACTGGAGCACTTTACTGCTACAGCATGGGCTGACATACAGAGGCAGGTGATATGTGTTAGGGACTGAAGCACTTACTGCTACAGCATGGGCTGACATACAGAGGCCGGTGATATGTGTTAGGGACTGAAGCACTTACTGCTACAGCATGGGCTGACATACAGAGGCAGGTGATATGTGTTAGGGACTGAAGCACTTACTGCTACAGCATGGGCTGACATACAGAGGCAGGTGATATGTGTTAGGGGCTGGAACACTTATAGCTACAGCATGGGCTGACATACAGAGGCAGGTGATATGTGTTAGGGACTGAAGCACTTACTGCTACAGCATGGGCTGACATACAGAGGCCGGTGATATGTGCTTGGGGCTGGAACACTTACAGCTACAGCATGGGCTGACATACAGAGGCCGGTGATATGTGCTTGGGGCTGGAACACTTACAGCTACAGCATGGGCTGACATACAGAGGCAGGTGATATGTGTTAGGGGCTGGAACACTTATAGCTACAGCATGGGCTGACATACAGAGGCAGGTGATATGTGTTAGGGACTGAAGCACTTACTGCTACAGCATGGGCTGACATACAGAGGCCGGTGATATGTGTTAGGGACTGGAGCACTTACTGCTACAGCATGGGCTGACATACAGTACCGGTGATATGTGCTTGGGGCTGGAACACTTATAGCTACAGCATGGGCTGACATACAGAGGCAGGTGATATGTATTAGGGACTGGAGCACTTACTGCTACAGCATGGACTGACATACAGAGGCAGGTGATATGTGTTAGGGACTGAAGCACTTACTGCTACAGCATGGGCTGACATACAGAGGCCGGTGATATGTGCTTGGGGCTGGAACACTTATAGCTACAGCATGGGCTGACATACAGAGGCCGGTGATATGTGCTTGGGGCTGGAACACTTATAGCTACAGCATGGGCTGACATACAGAGGCCGGTGATATGTGCTTGGGGCTGGAACACTTATAGCTACAGCAGGGTTTGATTGACATAGAGTCAGGTGATAATTTGTTAGGGACTGGTGCACTTACTGCCACAGCATGGGCGGACATACAGAGGCAGATAACAACCAATGATAACTTGAACCAATGATGCCACTTAAAGGGTATTTTCTCTTATGATTAGCATATGGACCAGTGACAACTTAGCTTGGTGAGGACACTTTGAAGGCAACGTTAATGACTAAGGTAAACTTGTGTTAAGTTTTTAAGATTTTTCTGATGAAGAAAGACCTCCTTAGGAATAGTCAGGACTCTGAAAAATACAGCAGCTCTTCTTTATTTTATGGCAAGGATAATAACAGTTTTATCTTAGCTATAGTTGTTATTATTGGCTTACATTGAAGGTAAACTATTTTCACATGCCTGTATAAATTAAAAGTGTCCTGAATTTAGGGCTGAGGTGTCCTGAACCCATATTAAACCCCTTGAGAGCTGAACCATTTCACACCCTGGTGAGAGAACTTTTTCTAGTTGTTGGCCACTCTTTGACCTAGATTTGGAGTTTGGCGGTAGCCGTGAAAACCAGCGTTAGAGGCTCCTAACGCTGGTTTTAGGCTACCGTCGGTATTTAGAGTCACTCAAAATAGGGTCTAACGCTCACTTTTCAGCCGCGACTTTTCCATACCGCAGATCCCCTTACGTCAATTGCGTATCCTATCTTTTCAATGGGATCTTCCTAACTCCGGTATTTAGAGTCGTTTCTGAAGTGAGCGTTAGACATCTAACAACAAAACTCCAGCCGCAGGAAAAAAGTCAGTAGTTAAGAGCTTTCTGGGCTAATGCCGGTTTATAAAGCTCTTAACTACTGTACTCTAAAGTACACTAACACCCATAAACTACCTATGTACCCCTAAACCGAGGTCCCCCCACATCGCCGCCACTCGATTAAATTTTTTTAACCCCTAATCTGCCGACCGCCACCTACGTTATCCTTATGTACCCCTAATCTGCTGCCCCTAACACCGCCGAACCCTGTATTATATTTATTAACCCCTAATCTGCCCCCCACAACGTCGCCGCCACCTGCCTACAATAATTAACCCCTAATCTGCCGAGCGGACCTGAGCGCTACTATAATAAAGTTATTAACCCATAATCCGCCTCACTAACCCTATAATAAATAGTATTAACCCCTAATCTGCCCTCCCTAACATCGCCGACACCTAACTTCAATTATTAACCCCTAATCTGCCGACCGGAGCTCACCGCTATTCTAATAAATGTATTAACCCCTAAAGCTAAGTCTAACCCTAACACTAACACCCCCCTAAGTTAAATATAATTTTAATCTAACTAAATAAATTAACTCTTATTAAATAAATTATTCCTATTTAAAGCTAAATACTTACCTGTAAAATAAATCCTAATATAGCTACAATATAAATTATAATTATATTATAGCTATTTTAGGATTTATATTTATTTTACAGGTAACTTTGTATTTATTTTAACCAGGTACAATAGCTATTAAATAGTTAAGAACTATTTAATAGCTAAACTAGTTAAAATAATTACAAATTTACCTGTAAAAGAAATCCTAACCTAAGTTACAAATAAACCTAACACTAGACTATCAATAAATTAATTAAATAAACTACCTACAATTACCTACAATTAACCTAACACTACACTATCAATAAATTAATTAAATACAATTCCTACAAATAAATACAATTAAATAAACTTGCTAAAGTACAAAAAATAAAAAAGAACTAAGTTACAAAAAATAATAAAATATCTACAAACATAAGAAAAATATTACAACAATTTTAAACTAATTACACCTACTCTAAGCCCCCTAATAAAACAACAAAGCCCCCCAAAATAAAAAATGCCCTACCCTATTCTAAATTACTAAAGTTAAAAGCTCTTTTACCTTACCAGCCCTGAACAGGGCCCTTTGCGGGGCATGCCCCAAGAAGTTCAGCTCTTTTGCCTGTAAAAAAAAAACATACAATACCCCCCCCAACATTACAACCCACCACCCACATACCCCTAATCTAACCCAAACCCCCCTTAAATAAACCTAACACTAAGCCCCTGAAGATCATCCTACCTTGTCTTCACCTCACCAGGTATCACCGATCCGTCCTGGCTCCAAAATCTTCATCCAACCCAAGCGGGGGTTGGCGATCCATCATCCGGTGCCTGAAGAGGTCCAGAAGAGGCTCCAAAGTCTTCATCCTATCCGGGAAGAAGAGGCGATCCGGACCGGCAACCATCTTGATCCAAGCGGCATCTTCTATCTTCATCCGATGACGACCGGCTCCATCCTGAAGACCTCCACCGCGGACCCATCTTCTTCCGGCGACGTCCAAATGCAGAATGACGGTTCCTTTAAGGGACGTCATCCAAGATGGCGTCCCTCGAATTCCGATTGGCTGATAGGATTCTATCAGCCAATCGGAATTAAGGTAGGAATATTCTGATTGGCTGATTCCATCAAGAATCAAGTTCAATCCGATTGGCTGATCCAATCAGCCAATCAGATTGAGCTCGCATTCTATTGGCTGATCGGAACAGCCAATAGAATGCAAGCTCAATCTGATTGGCTGATTGGATCAGCCAATCGGATTGAACTTGATTCTGATTGGCTGATTCCATCAGCCAATCAGAATATTCCTACCTTAATTCCGATTGGCTGATAGAATCCTATCAGCCAATCGGAATTCGAGGGACGCCATCTTGGATGACGTCATTTAAAGGAACCGTCATTCGTCGCTCAGTCGTCGGCCAGGATGGATGTTCCGCGGTGGAGGTCTTCAGGATGCTGCCGCTTCGCTCCGGATGGATGCCGCTTGGATGAAGACTTCAATCGGATGGAAGAACTCTTCTGCCCCGCTTGGATGAAGACTTCAGCCGGATCATGGACCTCTTCAGCCCCCCGCTTGGGCTTGGATCAGGACATCGGAGGAGCTCTTCTGGACCGATCGGTGAACCTGGTATGGTGAAGACAAGGTAGGATGATCTTCAGGGGCTTAGTGTTAGGTTTATTTAAGGGGGGTTTGGGTTAGATTAGGGGTATGTGGGTGGTGGGTTGTAATGTTGGGGGGCTTGGGTATTGTATGTTTTTTTTTACAGGCAAAAGAGCTGTATTTCTTGGGGCATGCCCCGCAAAGGGCCCTGTTCAGGGCTGGTAAGGTAAAAGAGCTTTGAACTGTAGTAATTTAGAATAGGGTAGGGCATTTTTTTATTTTGGGGGGCTTTGTTATTTTATTAGGGGGCTTAGAGTAGGTGTAATTAGTTTAAAATTGTTGTAATATTTTTCTTATGTTTGTAAATATTTTTTTATTTTTTGTAACTTAGTTCTTTTTTATTTTTTGTACTTTAGCTAGTTTATTTAATTGTATTTATTTGTAGCAATTGTATTTAATTAATTTATTGACAGTGTAGTGTTAGGTTAATTGTAGGTAATTGTAGGTAGTTTATTAAATTAATTTATTGATAGTCTAGTGTTAGGTTTATTTGTAACTTAGGTTAGGATTTCTTTTACAGGTAAATTTGTAATTATTTTAACTATTTTAGCTATTAAATAGTTCTTAACTATTTAATAGCTATTGTACCTGGTTAAAATAAATACAAAGTTACCTGTAAAATAAATATAAATCCTAAAATAGCTATAATATAATTTAATTTATATTGTAGCTATATTAGGATTTATTTTACAGGTAAGTATTTAGCTTTAAATAGGAATAATTTATTTAATAAGAGTTAATTAATTTCGTTAGATTTAAATTATATTTAACTTAGGGGGGTGTTAGTATTAGGGTTAGACTTAGCTTTAGGGGTTAATACATTTATTAGAATAGCGGCGAGATTCGGTCGGCAGATTAGGGGTTAATAATTGAAGTTAGGTGTCGGCGATGTTAGGGAGGGCAGATTAGGGGTTAATACTATTTATGATAGGGTTAGTGAGGCGGATTAGGGGTTAATAACTTCATTATAATAGCGGTGCGGTCCGGTCGGCAGATTAGGGGTTAATAAGTGTAGGCAGGTGGAGGGCAGATTAGGGGTTAATAAATATAATATAGGGGTCGGCGATGTTAGGGCAGCAGATTAGGGGTACATAGGGATAATGTAAGTAGTGGAGGTTTACGGAGCGGCAGATTAGGGGTTAATAATAATATGCAGGGGTCAGCGATAGCGGGGGCGGCAGAATAGGGGTTAATAAGTGTAAGGTTAGGGGTGTTTAGACTCGGGGTACATGTTAGAGTGTTAAGTGCAGACGTCGGAAGGGTTACCGCATAGCAAACAATGGGGCTGCGTTAGGAGCTGAACGCGGCTTTTTTGCAGGTGTTAGGTTTTTTTTCAGCTCAAACAGCCCCATTGTTTCCTATGGGAGAATCGTGCACGGGCACGTTTTTGAGGCTGGCCGCGTCCGTAAGCAACTCTGGTATCGAGAGTTGAAGCTGCGTTAAAAATGCTCTACGCTCCTTTTTTGGAGCCTAACGCAGCCTTTATGTGGACTCTCGATACCAGAGTTATTTTTATGGTGCGGCCAGTAAAACGCGGGCGTTAGTTTTTCGGGTCGTTACCGACAAAACTCCAAATCTAGCCGTTTGTATTTACATGTAAATTTCAACTTTTTTCTTTCTGTCCAAACTCACCCAGCATAGCCAAAAATAAAAAATAAATAAAAAAAATCATCCTTTATAGTATTTCACCAAATATCATAAAATTTATTTACTCTAATTCGATTATCCCATTTATTTAGATTCTATAAATTGTGTATTAGTTCAGAGAAACATACATTTATGAGCCAACAATGAAATTAGACCAATGGTTACTGCCAGGTATTGTAAGTACATGCTTTGGTCCTATATAGGTGCCAGCATATCGTACAAACCTGATAAAGACGCTGCCTTTTTTTTTTTTACTTTTTCCTAGTTGCTAGATTAATACATTCTCCCCTCATTAAAGCAGCCAAATTATCTATATTATACAAATGATGTGTGGTTCTTGGTCTTAACTCAAACAAATGCTCATATACTATGGGTTTACTTAAAGTAATAGGAAAGTCAAAATTAAACTTGCATGATTCAGATAGATCATGTAATTTTTAGATACTTTTAAATTAATTTCAATTTTCAAATGTACATTGTTCTCTGGGTATCCCTTGTTGAAAAAGAATATGCACATATCCTACACTAGTGGGAGCTATCTGCTGATTAGTGCCTGCACACATTTGTCTCTTGTGATTGGCTAACTAGATATGTTCAGCTAGCTGCCAGTAGTGATTTGCTGCTCCTTCGGCAAAGGATAATAAGATAATGAAGCAAATTTGATAACAGAACTAAATTCAAAAGTTGTTTAAAATTGTATATTCTATCCAAATCACGAAAGAAAATGTTGCAGTTTCCTGTCCCTTTAAATGGTAATTTATCTCATCATTTACTTAAAGGGACAGGAAACCCCTCAAAAACATGTTCTTTCATGATTCAGATAGAGCATACAATTTAAAACAACTTGCTTCATTATTTAGGTATGTGTTGTTGAAAAGCATAGATGGGTGGGCTCGGCACCTGGGTGTCATTTGCCGATTGGTGGCTGCACATTTTCTATACCCAGGTGCTGAACCTACCAATAGTATATTTGTTTGAGTTTTACTAGAACAAAAAAGGTAAAAAGACCAGGAAGTAAATTTAATAATAGGAGTAAATTGGAAATTTTCAAAATTGTATGCTCTATCTAAATCATGAAAAAAATGTGGGTTTTCTGTCCATTACGAAACCCTGTATCTAAGTTAGTTGTAAACAGAGGTAGCAAGTCTGGTGAACAAACTGTTATAATGTAGGCTGTGTCATATGGGGGTGAAATCAAATTTTTTTAAGATAAATTGTGATAGCGATTTTATGAAAATATTTTTTAAACATACATTTTGCCATGAGCGAAGTATTCAGTCTGGAGCTTTGTATATTTGAATATAATTGAATATAAGTGTTTCAGTGGTTAATGTGATGGACAACAGCTACCCCAGCTGGGTAGCTCCACCAAGAGGGTCCTTCCTGTACCTGGAACTTGTAGCTATAGAGCAGAGAGAAGTCGTTATAGCCAGAGCTAGGGTTGCCACCTCAGCCATGCATTCCTGGACACTTATGAGTTCCACATGCTGCAGGGTGTGCAGGGAGGAGCATGTATTGTGTTTCTGGACAGCACTATTCATATTCCTCCCTGCACACCCTGCAGCATGTGGAACGTATAAGTTTTCTGTATTTTAAGGGACGGGTGGCAACCCTAGCCAGAGCCCACCCAAATAACCAGACAAGACCAGTATTCAGGTGAAACACACACTGCTTATATACACACGTGATACGGGTCTTATCTGACCCCCAGATCTCCCGCCATTCCCACTCTTCCAGACAGACTGCCTCCCCCATAGGAGCCATAGTCCCATAGAGTCCCCGTAATACAGAGATGGTGGTTTCGGGGTGATCCCAAGGGAGCAGCGTCTATTCCCGCTTACCAATGGAGAGTTCCAGACCCAAAGGTGTCCCAGTCCAAAAAGCATCATGATCCGTCGCAAGGGTCAGGAGTGCAAGCGGGTCAAAGGTACTGGCCATGAAGAAGAACGGGTAAGCATGGGGGAGTAGGGATTGTAGGGGGGTGGGTCCGAAACCCCAAGTTCCCAAGGGAGCTCCCTTCCAGCAATCACCCCACCTCTTGCCCTCCGCAGGGAGTACCATTTCCCAAAAGAGCGTAGCTCTGGGACAAAGGGCCGCTGGAGCGACCTAGGGTAGCCCGGCCGGCTAGTAGTTCCATGAGCCTGGCCAGCCGAGCCAGGGTCAGGCGGTAAGCAATCAGCTCTTTCATGAGGAGGTACAAACAGTGAGAACACAAGACAGAGAGAGTCTGGGACATCCCGTAAGCCAGCCCATTATCCATGACAGTAAAGTAAATAAACTTTTTTTCTTCAAATAAATTATAGCATATATATCATTATCTAGTACCTTGGCAGTTATGTTAGATTGTGTGCGTAATATAAATATATATATATATATATATATATATATACATATATATATATATATATATATATATATATATATATATATATACATATATATATATATATATATATATATATATATATATATATATATATATATATATATATACACACATACATATATACATACATATTTATTAAACACAGAATCTAACATAACTGCCAATATACACAAAGCTCCAGACTGAATACTTCACTCTTGATATGTAACTATAAACAAATGCATGTGGGTACCAAAAATGTACTTATAATTAAAATGACCTTTCAGCTCTTCTCCCTCCTCATTGGTTTTTTGCCAACCCCCCTTCAACAAGTCCAAGCTAAATTTTAAGTGCGGCTGGCAGCAGCAAGTTGCGGCCAGCAGGGACAAGTGGTGGAAACCCATAGAGGTCTTGGGGTTGTAAAACCAGGGTGCCACTCCATAATTTTAAGGTGCCAATGCACTCCTGGGAAAAGGAAGCTGTTTTGTCTTAAGAAAAAAATCACAGCCTTGTGCGATTCAGATATCTCATATCTTCACAGACCTAATTCATAGAAATAAAAACACAATTTATTCCTACCTGATAAATACCTTTCATTCTTGGTGGTGAGAGCCCATGTCCTTACTTGTGGGAATTAATCTCCTGTCCACCAAGAGGAGGTAAAGACACCCAACACCACATCTGAAGCAGTGGAGGCTCCTCCATATGTGCACTGTCGCACGTGAACCCCCAGGGGGCAGAGGAGGGGGGGGGGGAAATAAGCAGGGAAAAAAAATGAGAAAAAAAAATTATGAAAAATTTTAATTTTATTTTTTATTTATATTATTTAATATTATATTTATTACTGCTGCTGCTTTACTGGCACTTAGCTATAGTATAGCCTGCCCTACCCTATCTAAATCATCACTCAGACCCACTCAGAGTCAGTTCAGTAAACAGAACAGACAGACACAACTTTTATTATCATCAGGCTCAGGCAGGAGGCAGGAGCTAGGACCGGGTGGACTACTCAGTGTGTGCTGACGTCCGTGACGTCACACCACACACCACACCACGGAGCTCGTCGCACTGCCTGAGCCCTGAGGCTGACTGATGCTGATTGACAGACAGTAAGGGCAGGCTGAGGCTCCAGTCCCCACCCCCCACTCGCACGTGCGGTAAGGAGCTCTATATGCCTGCACAGTGATCGCAATGTATTCACTGTGCAGGCGTAGCTCCTCCCCAGCCGTCATGCCTATAGAGGCATAATCGCACAGGCTGAACTGTGCGGTCGTTTCAGCTTGTGCTCTGTCTCCTCCCCCAGCCTACTGATCCGGACTTTGACTCTCTGTGATAGGCTCTGGCTCACACGTGATGGCCCCCACGAGGCTCCTCCCGGCTCAACGGCGCGAAAATCTTTGTGGAGATAGCCATTGAGCTGAGAGGAGTGTTTTGCATAGAGCTCTGTCTCACTGTGCAAAAATTGTTTAAAATTAACAAAACGATTTATTTTTTGCTGCCTGCTGGCAGCCATCAACATCAACAACAGTCAATATTTGCTTTTGCTGCTGCTGTCAGTGTGCAAATAGCCAGGAGGCTAATAGACAGACTATAGTTAGAACTTAAAGTTAGCCATTATAATTATTCATTACATTAGGCTTAGGCTAGCTTAGCTTAGCAAATTAGTTTAGAACTGCTACTAGATTCACAGTCAGTCACTAGTCTAGTAGTATTCTGAATTTCTAGTATTCTATTCTATATAGAACTTGAAGATAGTTAATTTATACTAGTAATATTTTATATTAGTTCAGTAAGTTTGTGGGCAGATATTTTAATGATTTTTGCTGCAGGCCTGCAGTTTTTTATATAGAGTAACAGTGAGTTGTGTCTTGAACTACTAGTGTTTAAAAAAAAAAAAAACTTTTTTTTTCAACTTGTAATTTAAACAACAGATACAGTCTGAGTCTGAGATTGCTTTTTAGATAGAGTAACTTGAGTTGAGTCTAAGTTGAACTTGAATTAGTGTTAAAAAAAACACATTTATTTTTCTACTTGTAAATTAATTTAAACAACAGATACAGTCTGAGATTGCTTTTTAAATAGAGTAACTTGAGTTGAGTCTTGAACTTGAACTAGTGTTTAAAAAAAAAACATATTTATTTTTCTACTTGTAATTTAAACAACAGATACAGTCTGAGTCTGAGATTGCTTTTTATATAGAGTAACTTGAGACTGAGTTGAGTCTTGAACTTGAACTAGTGTTAAAAAAAAAAAACATTTTTATTTTTCTACTTGTAATTTAAACAACAGATACAGTCTGAGTCTGAGATTGCTTTTTATATAGAGTAACTTGAGACTGAGTTGAGTCTTGAACTTGAACTAGTGTTAAAAAAAAAACATTTTTATTTTTCTACTTGTAATTTAAACAACAGATACAGTCAGAGTCTAAGATTGCTTTTTATATAGAGTAACTTGAGTTGAGTCTTGAACTTGAACTAGTGTTTAAAAAAAATCATATTTATTTTTCTACTTGTAATTTAAACAACAGATACAGTCTGAGTCTGAGATTGCTTTTTATATAGAGTAACTTGAGACTGAGTTGAGTCTTGAACTTGAACTAGTGTTAAAAAAAAAAACATTTTTATTTTTCTGCTTGTAATTTAAACAACAGATACAGTCAGAGTCTGAGATTGCTTTTTATATAGAGTAACTTGAGTTGAGTCTTGAACTTGAACTAGTGTTAAAAAAATAAATAAATATATTTTTCTACTTGTAATTTAAACAACAGACACAGTCTGAGCCTGAGTTTAGCAAGTTTAGGAGTATACTGGACTTTTAGGGAGTTCTGTAACAATTTAGTTCAACTTCTAGTTGATATTTTCTAATAGCTGCAGAGCAGCAGAGCTACCTACCTACAAGTTATATATTAGATAACAACCGCCAAACTATTAAACTATTACTTCAAGTTGAGTTGTATATTTTCTAACAGCTGCAGAGCTACCTACCTACAAGTTATATATTAGATAAAAACCTCCAAAATATTAAACTATTACTTCAAGTTGAGTTGTATATTTTCTAACAGCTGCAGAGCTAACTACCTGCTACCTACAAGTTATATATTACATAACAACCGCCAAAATATTAAACTATTACTTCAAGTTGAGTTGTATATTTTCTAACAGCTGCAGAGCTACCTACCTGCTACCTACAAGTTATATATTACATAACAACCGCCAAACTATTAAACTATTACTTCAAGTTGAGTTGTATATTTTCTAACAGCTGCAGAGCTACCTACCTATAAGTTATATATTAGATAACAACCGCCAAACTATTAAACTATTACTTCAAGTTGAGTTGTATATTTTCTAACAGCTGCAGAGCTAACTACTTGCTACCTACAAGTTATATATTACATAACAACCGCCAAAATATTAAACTATTACTTCAAGTTGAGTTGTATATTTTCTAACAGCTGCAGAGCTACCTACCTGCTACCTACAAGGTATATATTATAACAACCGCCAAAATATTAAACTATTACTTCAAGTTGAGTTGTATATTTTCTAACAGCTGCAGAGCTAACTACCTGCTACTTACAAGTTATTTATTACATAACAACTGCCAAAATATTACACTATTACTTCAAGTTGAGTTGTATATTTTCTAACAGCTGCAGAGCTACCTACCTGCTACCTACAAGTTATATATTACATAACAACCGCCAAAATATTACACTATTACTTCAAGTTGAGTTGTATATTTTCTAACAGCTGCAGAGCTAACTACCTGCTACTTACAAGTTATTTATTACATAACAACTGCCAAAATATTACACTATTACTTCAAGTTGAGTTGTATATTTTCTAACAGCTGCAGAGCTACCTACCTACAAGTTATATATTAGATAACAACCGCCAAACTTTTAAACTATTACTTCAAGTTGAGTTGTATATTTTCTAACAGCTGCAGAGCTACCTACCTGCTACCTACAAGTTATATATTACATAACAAACGCAAAAATATTAAACTATTACTTCAAGTTGAGTTGTATATTTTCTAACAGCTGCAGAGCTACCTACCTACAAGTTATATATTAGATAAGAGCAAAGGACTGTTCTTTGTGTGTAAACTATCAGTTAAGATGGCACTTAGTAAAATTAGTGTGTCTGAGATAAAGCAATTACATTTTTCAACGTTGCCCATTGAAAGAAAAATGGAAATTAAAATGCTCAGGCCAACACCCATGCTTAGCCTTACCCAGGTGACAAAATGTAAAACTAGAGATTACAAAAGAGAATTCAAACCCGAGGTATATGATAAATATCCATGGATTTGTGGTTGTGAATTATCTAACAGGCTCTTTTGTTTTTATTGTCTCCTGTTTGCAAAACAAAGTGGGGAATCAAGCTGGGTAAGTTATGGGGTCGCCGATTTATCACATTTAAGTCAAAAAACCAATAAACATAATTGCTCCCAATCACATTTAAACTCCACATTAGAGTTTAATTTGCTAGGAAGGGTTGATATTCGGCAACAACTTGACAGTGCATATCGTTTGAATATTAAAAGACATAATGAGCAAGTAACCAAAAATCGCTATGTTCTTTCCAAAATAATTAACTGTATTTTATTTTGCGGCGCACTTGAGCTTGCCCTTCGAGGACATGATGAACGTGATGATTCATTAAATCCAGGCATTTTCAGAGGTCTTATAAACTTCTCAGCAGAGCTTGATGCATCTCTAAAAGAACATCTCGCTAGTGCCACTGTTTTTAAAGGAACGTCAAAAGAAATTCAAAACGATTTATTAGACTGTATGCTTACTGTTTGCCAGAACCAAATAAAGAAGGAAATCTCAAATGCAAGTTTTGTAGCAGTGATAGCAGATGAAACTACTGATGTTTCATCTGCCTTCCAATTGGTTGTTGTTTTTAGATACATTATAGGTAATGGACAACCGGTTGAGAGATTCTGGGAATTCACTAATCCAGCTGGACATGATGCAGAATCTTTAGCTACATGTATTCAAGCTACTTTGGAAAAAGTTATAGACAACCCAGAGAAACTGATATCGCAGAGTTACGACGGTGCAAGCGTGATGAGTGGTCAGCATGCCGGTGTTCAGGCTATAATTAAACGTACCTACAAGAATGCACATTTTGTGCATTGCTATGCACATCAGCTCAATTTAATTGTCAGCCAAGCAAGCAGTCAAAATCAACAAGTTCGAGTATTTTTTTCAAATCTAAGTGACATTACTAACTTTTTTAGTAACTCGCCACAAAGGATAGCTATTCTAGATGAAACTGTTAGAAGAAGGATACCTCATGGTTCAGCCACCAGGTGGAATTTCAAGAGTCGAACCGTCAATACAGTTTTTGAAAACAAGGAACAGTTAATTGAATGCATGGAAAAAATAGAGTCAACATCGAAAAAAGAAATAGCTATAAATCAAGCAGGGGCTATTCGGCGTATGTTACAAGACTCTGTATTTGTGTTTTGGCTTACAGTTTTTCACAATATTATGCCACATGTAGATGTGTTATACAACCAACTTCAGAAAACACAAACAGATGCGGCACTTATTCGAAAACATATTAACACTTTCCAGCAGACAATGGAAAACGAAAGGAATAGAATGGACACAGTGACCATGACGATATCAGAAACAGAGGAAACATCTAGGAAAAGGAAGAGAGAAAATATTCACATTGCTCAGACTATGGCAGCTAAAGAGATATGCGATGTTATCACAAATCAAGTAAAAGATAGATTTTCTTTTATAACTCACTACTCGGCTGTTTCTCTCCTCCAAGCGGAAAAATTTGCGGATTACGAGAAAATTTTTCCAAATCAGCTTCTTGAACAAACATCAGCGGTTTATCACACATTACAGAAAGATCGCCTGAAAACTGAACTAGGAGTAATTTACAGAAGACCAGATTTCCGAAATATGAATGGTGCCATCAGTCTTCTACAGTTTGTAATAGAAAATAACTTGGACAGTACTTTCTCGGAGACCTACAAACTGTTGCAAATTATTTCGACTATTCCCGTGACAACTGCTGAGGCTGAGAGATGTTTCTCAACTTTAAAACGAGTTAAGACATTTCTAAGGAGCACCATGACTGAGGAAAGACTGACTGCTCTAGCCATGCTCACAATTGAAAAACAATTGATCAATGACATGCCTACATTCACCGAAAATGTTATTGATTTATTTGCCTCAAAAAAAGACAGGCGGATTGATTTACAAAAATTGTACTTGAGTTATCAACATTCTGTTTTAATCTTTACCGTTGAAGTTAATTATTAAGCACTTGTGTAATAGAAATAATCTTCTTTTGTAGAAAGTAAAATGTTGGTGTATTTATATAAATGTTGCCACGGCCTTTGGCTGCATTGCCTAATATCGAACACTGGGGGCTAGGGCAACAATAATTGAGATGTGGTTTTATTTCTCTATAAAGTGGAAGGTTCTTTAAATCCAGGAATATATATATTTTCATAAATGTACATTCAAGATACTTATTATTTCGCAGCTTTGATTAATAATTTGGTTAATATATATGTTATTATATAATTTAACTGAGCATGTATATTTTAAGACTAGACATGAGTATACTGAAGAGTATGGATTTTTGTATATTAATGTAAATATTAGACATGGTCATAATATTAAATATTATAAATATATATATAAATATATATATATATATATATATATATATATATATATATATATATATATACTTACTACTGATAATATCTTAAGAGATTAACTTAATAGTCATTTTGCAAACAGGATCTTGTTTTTATTGTCTCCTGTTTGAAAAACAAAGTGGTGATTCAAGTTGGGTGAGTTATGGTGTCGCCGATTTATCACATTTAACTCCAAAAATATAAATAATTGCTACCAATCACATTTATACTCCCCATTAGAGTTTAATTTGCTATGAAGGATTGATATTCGCCAACAACTTGTCAGTGCATATTGTTTGAATGTTAAAAAACACAATGATCAAGTAACCACAAATCGTTATGTTCTTTCCAAAATTATGAATTGTATTCTATTTTCCGGCGCATTTGAGCTTTCACTTCGAGGACATGATGAACGCGATGATTCATTACATATTGGGAGACTTAAAAGGATTGTAATTTAATACTTAGTATGATAATAATAATCAGCTATACTAATAACTATTTGAAATCAATTGATTAATCATTTCATATTCTGATATTACATTGCATTTAATTAGAATTCTGTAGTGATTAATTTATTGTAACGATATTTATATTTCCTTATTATCCCACTTTAATATACATATATTCCATATTTGAAGTCATTGCTTAATAAAGTATAGGAGTATATAAAACTATATGAAAATTAGGTACAAGTCATTTCATATGAAATTTTGTCTTCTATATGCTTGCATCGATTCTGACCTAGAAAACCTTTCCAGACGTATATGTGGATTCACACCTTCAAAAGTATTGTTAGTCTCATCATTTGTATATCATACAAGGGATAATTACTTACTTTCCTGAAGATTGAGCATATCTGAACTAAAGTACAGAATTGTTTCTCTGTCACCCCAGAGAGGTAACATGGTTATCTTGTTTGTAGAGATCTAATCTCATTAAGCGATGAAGTAAAAAATCTTTTGAAGCTTAAACTTTAACAAATGGTCCCTTTGTATATTTTATAGATATCGTGCCTGTGAGCTGTATTGGAGCATAGTATTTATATATAATTGATGTTACATTTCATAAAAATATATTTCATATCTGAGTACATTACTTTAATACAGTTTGAGTGCATGAAATCATATACAGTTGTATGCAAAAGTTTAGGCACCTCTGACAATTTCCATGATTTTCAGTTATAAATAATTGGCTGTTTGGATCAGTAATTTCATTTTGATCTATCAAATAAATGAAGGACACAGTAAAAATTCAGTAGTGAAATTAGGTTTATTGGATTAACAGAAAATGTGCAATATGCATCAAAACAAAATTAGACAGGTGCATACATTTGTGCACCCTTGTTATTTTGTTGCTTTGAATACCTGTAACTACCTAGCACTGATTAATTGGAAGAAAAAATTGGTTTGGTGAGCCCATTAAGCCTTAAACTTCATAGACAGGTGTATCCAATCATGAGAAAAGGTTTTCAGGTGGCCAATTGCAAGTTGTTCTCTATGACTCTGAAGAGTGGCAACATGGGGGCCACAAAACAACTCTCAAATTACCTAAAAACAAAGATTGTTCAACATCATGGTTTAGAGGAAGGCTACAAAAAGCTATTGCATAGATTTAAGATGTCAGTGTCCACTGTGAGGAACATAGTCAGCATGGTGAGGATATGGAAGACCACAGGCACAGTTCTTGTTAAGGCCAGAAGTGGCAGGCCAAGTAAAATATAGGATAGGCAAAGGATGATAAGAACGGTCAAAAACAGCCCACAGACCACCTCCAAAGACCTGTACTACTGGGAATATTGTTGAGGGTCTCATGGATTCCACTCAATATCAGCAGATACTTGAGAATAATGTTGAGGAATCAGTCACAAACTTCAGTTGAAGTTACCCCCAGGCCGGGGCTGGATATTTCAAGAAGACGATGACCAAAAACACTGCTGGTTCAAATGGGTGGGGCCATTTCATGGGCGTGACTTTTGCAAAGGGGTGTGGCTTTTAAAAATGGGTGTGGCTTGTCAAAGGGGCGTGGTTTTTAAAAAGGGGCGTGTTTTTTCAAAGGGGCGTGACTTTCTAAAAGGGGCAGGGTCTTGTGCACCCCCATCCTAAAAATTCACCAGCCGCCACTGATCTGAAGTATCCTTCTTACTTCCCTTTCCCTATCAGTAGTACATATATAGCCAAGGATAGGAGTGAGAAGTAAGAAAGATAGTAGGGTAAAGAGGTGCGAATTAGAACTGCCGTTAACTGGGAAACTTGGGTGGGTCTCACCCCCAAGAAAGAAAGGAATTTATCAGACAAGAATAAATTGTGTTTTCTTTCTAAGGTGGTGAGAGTCCACAAAAATCCTAACTTGTGAGAACTATTAAACAAAGCTGTGGAGTCCACAAAGGAAAACGGGTGGGGAAAAAAATAAAAGCCAGGCACCTATTTACCAGGAACGACGCCTGAAGAACCTTCCTTCAAAAACCATGAGGCTATATAAACAGAAGTAGCCTTCTCAACCCTATGTTACCCGAGATTAGGATAATTAGCTAAAGGCATAACGAAAAACCTTAGTAGCCTGCAAAACAGATTTTCAGTGCCCTAACGACATTGAGATTCTATATTGAGATCTCTCAGTTAAAAATCTTGGATTGGAACATAAGGAGATCACCACATCTCCTGATTAATGTTCTCTTAATAAACCCCGTAGGTAGAAAACCGGAGAGGACCATCAAACAGCCTTGTCCTGATTAAAAATAAGAAATAAATCGGGACATAGGAGAGAGCTGACAAATCAGATACTCTCCCCATTAAGGAAATAGTTAACAAAAATAAAACTTTCCAAGCAAACATTTGAATATCCATCGTATGCAAGTTCAAAAGATGGATATTATAAACCTTGAAAACCAGATACAAACTCCATGAAGAAGAAATAGTTTTGTTTATAAGTTTGATTCAACCAAGGCCTCAATTAACACTTTAATATCAGAAAGATGAGAAAGTTTCCTATTCAATTAAATGGAAAGAGCTGAAATATAACCCCTTAGAGTGCTGACTGATAAGCCTTTGTCTAAGCCATGCTGAAGGAATTGACAAATTTATGGCATATCCCCAATCTAAACACCAAAATAGATACACCTTACACACGTTGCGGTAAAATGATTCTAGTTACCAGCTTATGAGCCTGAAGCATGGTCTCTATGACAGAGTCAGAAAAACCTCCTTGAGATGGAAGTAACCAAAACACCAAGCATTCAAAGTAAAGACTGAAGATATTGATAAAATAATAATTCTAAAAGTAATGATTAAAAAGCGCAGGGTAAAAGCACCAAACTCCTGATATACCTAAAAAGTCCCTAATATAGGTGTGTGAAATGGATAAAAATAAATGTTTAAACAGGAGCGCATTAGCTAAAGGTGCGGATTAATGTGAAGCAAATTGCACCAAACTTATGAATATAAAAAGTGGTTAAGACGCATAAATTTTGTGTTAAATCATCAATAAGGATAAAAATATTTTCATAGTGTCAAATACTTAGTGTTAAAGTGACTTGTGCATACTGTGAATAATCAAAAAAGTATAAACTTTATTTCATCTTGTACTTTATACTTTTTTGATTCTTCACAGTATGCACGAGTCACTTTAACACTAAGTATTTGACACTATGAAAATATTTTTATCCTTATTGATGATTTAACACGAAATTTATGCGTCTTAACCACTTTTTATATTCATAAGTTTGGTGCAATTTGCTTCACATTAATCCACACCTTTAGCTAAAGCGCTCCTGTTTAAACATTTATTTTGATAAAATAATAGACCTTAAGAGAGCAGATTTGGCAACTGAGGAAGATGCCACATAGGAGACCTGGACATCTGAACTAGAGCGCTGCATCGCAATTCCTCCAAAGCCAAACAGGAACTAACAATATCACAGAAACGTGTTCCTGCTTGAACTGAACAGTTACCCTCATCAGATGTACGATAGGAAGAAAAAGAGAAACTAGCAGAAAAAAACAAGGAACGGGCAATATATTTCTTAATTCAGCTTGAGGATCTCTCAACCCCGACCTTGGGAGTTTGTAGAGCAGACAAAGAGCAATGAGAAGATGGAAATAAAATCCTGACCCTTTTGCTGATGCAGGTACAGAAATAAATACTCCTGTGTCCTCCAAATTCTTTACACACTTAAAGAATGCTGAACACTTATCCAGTTTCGTCAGGACAGTATGAACTTCTCCAGGAAGTCATGACCGAAAAAGTGACCCTGTACCCCTAAAATAAGGAATACATGGCTCAGGGATCGTGGTTGGACTGAGCCCAGGCCATCTGGAAAAGGTCTAAAAGCCCCCTACCAATTCAGGGCCTGGAAGGCCGTACCTTCATATAGATTTTGCATTGGTAGTAGTACTCTTGCTCTGTTTAGACTTAAAATTAAAGGACAACTCATCAGAATCCTTATCTAAAATAAAGGATAGTTCCTCAGAAGACAGGTTATTTTCAGAAAGGGAGGAAAAAACTGGAGTTGAAAAACTTGAGAAGAATCAGTAACGCCACCATGGTAGGATACACTGGTGGCAGACAAACTTAATCAATTTTGTTTCTGTTTGTAGTTCTCTTGGATTGTAATGCATTCATAATCTTTAATAAAGTTGGAATTAAAACAATAAAATTAAAAAAGACAGTTAGGCACCGGTTTTGTATGTAGTGATCCCACTCAAAGAAAAGAAGAGGTGAAGAGCACAGCCGAAGAAAAGTTAACCCTCTCCCTTCCATGGAGAAGCACCCCCACACCACTCTCTGCCTCTCCCACTGTACCCGGCACCATCTTCGCGCTACTGTAGAGAAAAAAACAGCTAAGATGCCTACCGCTGTAGATCGATCACTGTAATAACAGATCCCCTATGACTAAAAGGGCCGCAACGCAGTTACATTACATTAATAAAATGTAATACATAGGCACTCTCTGAGCATTGGGGATTTTGTCTAATCAAATGAAAATGCGGAGAGCAGCCAAAGCTCTTAGTGGCACAAAAATCCTTAACACTCTGCCTTCTGACCGGACCAGGCCATTGCCTTGTGATCAGCTTCCCCTTCACACTACAATGGAATATGGCTCTGGTGCTGATTAGCGCTCCACTATCCCTATGTTTTAAGTTATCACACTCCTGAAAATACATAATGTACTTAAACATTCATATAGTGAAGTAGGGTTAATAAAATGAGCTTATCATGGTACACTGAAGTTAAATGCCCCAACCCCTCTTCTGTGCACATATAGGGGATGATTTATCAAAGTCTGGGGAACATGATATGCTGTAGCGTATCATGTCCGCCAGACATCGCTGAATGCCGAAAGCATATGCTGTTGGCATTTAATAGTGCACAAGCAGTTCTAGTGAACTGTTTGTGCAATGCCACCCCCTGCAGATTTGCGGTCAATCGGCAGCTAGCAGGGGATGTCAATCAACTCGATTGTGTACGATCGGGCGGATTGATGTCCACAGCCTCAGAGGCCGCTGACCAGTTAAGGAGCAGCGGTCTTAAGACCACTGCTTCATAACTGCTGTTTTGCGGAAACAGGGGCATCAGGGGCCATTCGGCCCTTGATAAATCTGCCCCATAGTCTACCCTGTGCACAAATGAAAAATTCCCTCCTTTTCGGGAACCTCAAACAGGAATGATAAATCCTAGGCCCCGTTCTCTTATAGGGAATGGAACCATCACTCACAGGGAAGAGAAGTCCCAAACGCACTACCAAGAATGTCTTACAGTTATCTGGCCCGCAAATAAAATTGAGAGATGGAACCTGCCTCATACAGGGAAGGAATGACTACAATGTAGAAACCCTGAAGTACTATGTCCACAGACTATCTGGGATATCTCAAATCTATGTTTGCAGACAAACAGAAAGAATCAATCCCGTTTTGAGGACAGATTCCTCTATATCCGAATTGTACGGATGCACCAGAAAACCTGGACTCATAGCAAAAATCCACTGCTAGCACAGCGAAGCCAGATCTAGCTCCTGGCAGAAATTGCTTGTAAGCATAGAGATAAAGAATTGGCTAGCTTAAGAGCCTTAATTCTGTACTGGATCTACTCCAAATGAGACTCTACCATCACCACCTTAGTCCATAGATCCTGAAAAAAAATTCAGTTATCCTCTCTAGGAAAAGTATTTCTCTAGCCAGAGTAGACATGCCCTACCCCTCTAGGCACCGTGCGCCCTGATATTTAATGGAGACAGCGACAGGAAATATCTTGTTAAACACAGGAGACAGGGAAAAAGGAAACCCAGACTTCTCCTATTCCTGTGAAAAATCTCCTAGCACGGCGTGGAACATGAGAAAAATTCTTCCAGGAGCATCCTAGTACTTAGGAAGATTACTGGATTCTTTAGTGTTGACAACGACATACATATTGGAGTCTCTCCAAAGTAGCCTAAACCTCCTTAAACCATACACAAAGGTGTTCAAGCTGAAGAATACTACTCCAGCATCAGATGAAGGAATTATACTGTCCGAATCTGAGATTTTCACTCTCAGAGACTTATTCTCCTCATCAGACCCATGAGGCAGACAACCAGTGAAGCAGCAGGAGGTACAGAAACCTTACTATCTGAATCTCTAACATTCCTCTTGCGATTTCCCATCAGCAAGGGGAAAATCAGAAAATGCCACAGACACAGCAGAAGATACCTGGGCAGCAATTTCTGCCGGCAAATAACTCCAGGAGATTGAGAGAAACTGTAGGGCACTGCAAGTGACGTCATAAAAGCTAGGGACAACTAAGGAGGAAGCTGTGGCATTGCCTAACCAGCATCACCCTAACAGACATGAGGTTTAGAAAAAGGTAATTTTTTTATTTATTTTTTTTAGGCAGGGAAATATAGGATACCACACCTTGAACTCTCAGAAACTAAACTGCTGACTTTAGCAACCATGCTAATCAAGCAGTCCTGAGATATAAATGAATCCCTGAAAAAAATCACAGTTCTATAAAGATTTATTATCAATATGATAAACAAAAATGTATAAAGGTCCTGTCCTCAAGATCTACAATCACCCTTAGCTTAAAGGTACTAGAGAGCTCCCCACTAAACTACCATGGAAAAACCTGCATATATAAATCTTCAACCTGAGGATGTAAAAAATATGCACTCCAGTAGTACCTGCATAAGTCTACTTGAAAAAATAAATATGTCTCATTCCAGTACAGGCATGATAGACGACAAATAAAAAATGGCTTGACATTTTCAATCCATGTCCTTCCTTTATACATGGACTGCTAGATCTAAGATATTACTGTCTCTTTAAATGAGATCGACAAACTGCCTTCTTTTATTAAATAAATAAAACTCATCCCCCTCTTTTCAAATCACTACACGGTTACTAAAACTCGCAAGTAACGGCTAAACTACGTAATAGCCGCCGCTTCAATACTAGACCGCAAATCTTGCTGTACAAACACATGGAAACTGCCGGCACCATTCAGAGGAAAGAGGGAGGAGCTAAGCCGGCTGAGAGAAGCAGCATCGTTATCTAAAGTGCACGCTTCCCAGCCTTCAGGAAAAAAATAAATAAATTACTGACTCCGTAATTACCGATTACCGGTAAAGAGCAAAAGCACTAACACATGCAACAAAACCGGGCTATAAATAATCACCTCCTAAATTCTAGGCTATCACAAAGTTCATTTTAATGATATCTCCTAAAACAGAGATACATAAAAATAAAGAAATGAACCCCTTCCATGAAGAGAGATAATTCTTAGCCTCCTGTCACATGCCGAAAAGTGCCTGCATACTGCCCATACAAATCCTCTACTAAGAATTCTGTGTAGTCCCACTAAACAATACAGAGAGCCCATCTTACTTTAATGACTCTGAAGTGCCAGCCTCCTAGCCCCAGAAGATAAAAGGTACTTACCTGCATTCTAGCCGTCCGGCAGTCAGACAACTCACAAAGTATGAGAGGATGCCGCTCCTCACAGAGACCTGTGTAAAAAGAAAGACAGAGTAAACTTACTCAGGCTTTCTATACCAGGGCAGCAACATGTTAGGAAAACCCAGCAAAGCACACTTTACAAGTTCCTAACTGCTTTAAAGCTACCACTGCCCTACTGAAGAGACTAACGTGGAGTACAACTATACCCAAATTGTGAAGGAAGATCAGAGCAATCCTGCCTTGTCTTTAAAATAAAAAAATCTTGATAGAAGAATTCTAATCAGGACACCTAATTACTTCACCTCCTCCTTGCACTAGAGGCAAAGAGAATGACTGGGGGATTGTGGGTAGGGAAGTAATACTTAACAGCTTTGCTGTGGTAAACAACTAGAAAAACTAATTGTATAAAGAATACAATAGAATTCACAGCAGAGATTGCCACAGATTATATATCATATGAACTCCAAATAATGGATTCAGATAAATATTACATTATATGTTTTAAAAAGTTCCATAACATTCATACCTTGAAATCTTTATTAAAGCAACTAGGAACCAACAATCACACAGTAGTAGCGGTTAGAAAATTAAAAACACTTAAACCCAGTCATGCATATTTGTTTTGTTGTATATAGATATGTAGATCAACATGGGCATACTTAGAATTATATAAAGAGTAAGCTAAGCCCTTACAATCCGAGGGCTGATTAACTTTTAACTGTTAGTCTAAAGTAGACACCATGATTGACCAGCTATTAGCAGAAAATTTCTAGTTTTTTTCTAGTTTTTAGACAAGGGTAAGCAAGTTAAAAACGGCAGACAGGAGAGACAAAGCTGCTCCTGCTGGACCCCTTCATTTCATTTTCATTTAAACAATAGGTATAGCTGATTGAATAGGTTTGTAGCAGACTATGTCTATCAGGCTGTAACTACTAAGACGGTCTGGTTAGTATACAATACGTTTTTTTGAACATGTGTAGCTCAAAACCTTCAAAAATGTAATAAGATATTAGTACTTTATGTGCATTATGGCTTGCATTATGTCTTGATTATTTTCTAATTTGTAAAATAGCATGTATAACGAGTGTTTTTTTGTCTAACTCCTGTTGCTATAGGAGACAGCGTAATCCTCGACTCATGGTAGTATTTATTCAAATAAATTGCACAACACGCTAGTAGTAATATACTCACTAGACGTTAAAATTTAACAAACCCCAATATCATATATCCAGAGTGGACAGACCACAAATAGATAGTTCCGTTTGAAGTTTCCAGCTATCGGCACAAGGAATTCAGCTGAAGTCACGCCAAGGCCTCTTCTATGGATCCTCGTTCAGGACAAACAAAGACTCAACGCGTTTCACCGGTAGAGTGCCCCGGCTTTCTCAAGAGTGTATAGTTCCTCCTTGTCTGCAGAAAACACACTGCAAAGCGGTGGAACTATACACTCTTGAGAAAGCCGGGGCGCTCTACCCGCGAAACACGTTGAGTCTTTGTCCTGAACGAGGATCCGTAGAAGAGGCCTTGGTGTGATGTCAGCTGAATTCCTTGTGCCAATAGCCGGGAATTTCAAACGGAACTATCTATTTGCGGTCTGGCAGAGACGCTGACTCCATTTGTTACCTTGTGTCCACTCTGGATCTATAATATTGGGGCTTGTTGAATTTTAACGTCTAGTGAGTATATTACTACTAGCGTGTTGTGTCTCCTTTTGTATCTTACAGCTATCTGACTATTTGTCTGTGGATAAGGAACCTACAGACTAGTGTACAGCTGCATTCCCAACGCTGATTTAATCGTCACCTTACATTTTTTACCAGGTTTTTACTATATTCCAAGGTACACGATGTTTATGATTTAGCCCTACATATTTTTGGTATTATTCCTGTTGCTATACATGTTGTTTACATGACAACCATTATCACAATGACTTTTTGATTGCTTTTAGCTTTTTGTCCTTACTGGTGCTCCTTATCGATCTAGCGCATGCGCAGTTGCGCTATTCAAACGTGCAGGAGCCCAGCTGTTTGGAAGTACGCGGTGGAGGGTTCTGTATATATGGGTGAGTGTTTGTGTATTTTTTGTTTTTTGTTGGTTTGAGGAGGACTGGGGAGACCGCGAAAACGTTTACCGCTTTATTAAAGTGAAAAATTATAACGGAGAGTGCCTTCCTGATTTTGAATTTCATATATAAATATTTCTCCAACATTGGTGTGTCCGGTCCACGGCGTCATCCATTACTTGTGGGAAATGTTCTCCCCCACAGGGAAAGGCAAGGAGAGCACACAGCAAGAGCTGTCCATATAGCTCCCCCTCTGGCTCCGCCCCCCAGTCATTCTCCTTGCCGCTCTGAACAAGTAGCATCTACCACGGGGATGGCGAGGAGTTTGTGGTGTTAGTTGTAGTTTTTTATTCTTCTATCAAGAGTTTGTTATTTTAAAATATTGCTGGCTTGTACTATTTACTCTATAACAGAAAAGTGATGAAGATTTCTGTTTAAGAGGGCTATGATTTTAGCACAAGTAACTAAAATCCATTACTGTTACCACGCAGGACTGTTGAAACAAGAGAACTTCAGTTGGGGGTAACAGTTTGCAGACTCATCTGCTTCAGGTATGACTAGTCTCCTTCTAACAACACAGGCTAATGCTAGTTGACAGTCATTTTTCCCCTCAGGGGAAACGGTAAGCCATTTTTCTTTCACCTCAGCAAAAAAGATAACAGGCTTCCCCTTTTTGTTTTTTATGCTGGTAGACACTGTTAGGGGCTAAATCTATTGGTTTTTATTACAATATTATACCATTTGAAATATTTTATAAGCTCACATACACTTGGGAACGTTTTTTATTGATCTGGCTTGTTTTAGTCACCTAAATCTAGTCAGGAAGGCCCCTTCACTCTAGTGTGCTGAGGGAGGAAGCCTCATTTTGGCACTTCAGCTGCGCAGTTGAATTTCAAGGCAGTGCATGCAGATTCATGTGAGAGGGTCCTGTGGCTCAGAAAGTGACTCCAAAAGGCTTTTTTCTGTGAATGGTGACCCCTAAGGAAGGTAAAAAGCTGCAGCAAGGCTGTAGCTGGGATTGTGGTGTATAAAAACGGTTAAATCCAACAATTAGCTCCGGTTTGCTTGTTTTAAGAGCTAGAGTCTCCATTTTTGCTGTGCAATACTTTCTAAGCATTAAGACACTGGGGTCCAAATTTCAGAAAAATCGGATATTGCCTTCATAGTTTTTTGAACATTCAGAAATAAATGTGTCATTTTATTATTTAAAGAGACAGTAACGTTTTTGTTTAAAATCGTTTTTATTGCATTGTTTGCCTGCCTAAATCTGTTTAACATGTCTGTTCCATCAGATAACCTATGTTCTGTGTGTATAGAGACAAATGTGGTTCCCCCTTCGAGTGTTTGTGATAATTGCGCCATAGCGTCCAAACAAAATCAGGACAGCTCTGTTATTTTTCATAATGTTGCCCAAGATGATTTATCTAATGAAGGTAGTGGGGATAGCTCTACATCCTCTCCTTCTGTGTCTACACCAGCTTTGCCCGCGCAGGCGACACCTACCGCGCCAGTGCTTATTTCTATGCAACAATTATCAGCAGTAGTGGATAATTCTATAGCAAATCTTTTATCCAAACTGCCAGCTTTTCAGAGAAAGCGTGATTGTTCAGTTTTAAATACAGATAAAAAGGATGAACAATCAGACGCTGACGATGCCTTATCTATTTTACCCTCACATCAATCGGAATTGGCTGTGAGGGAAGGGCTGTCTGAGGGTGAAATTTCAGACTCAGGAAAAATTTCTCAACAGGCAGAACCTGATCTAGTGGCATTTAAGTTTAAGCTAGAACATCTCCGTGCTTTGCTTAAGGAGGTATTAGCTACTCTGGATGACTGTGATTCCATGGTAGTACCAGAGAAGTTGTGCAAATTGAACAAATTTTTAGAGGTCCCAGTGCACGACGACG